>NC_134485.1:151277594-151327594 GCF_040206685.1 Ascaphus truei | reverse complement strand
CAGGCGCACACACACACACACACCCAGGCGTACACATACCCAGGCGCGCGCACACACACCCAGGCGCGCGCACACACACCCATGTGCGCACACACACCCATGTGCGCACACACAAACACACACAGGCACACACCAAGGCACACACACACACACACACACAGACACCCACACACACACAGACACCCACACACACCCAGACACCCACACACACCCCGACACCCACACACACCCCGACACCCACACACACCCCGACACCCACACACACCCAGACACCCACACACACACCCAGGCACCCACACACGCACCCAGGCACCCACACACGTACCCACACACGCACCCAGGCACCCACACACGCACCCAGGCACCCACACACGCACCCAGGCACCCACACACGCACCCAGGCAGCCATACACGCACCCAGGCAGCCACACACGCACCCAGACACACATACACGCACCCAGACACACACACACGCACCCAGACACACACACATACACCCAGACACACCCAGATACACACCCACCAAGACAGACACACACACCCAGACACACACACACACCCAGACACACACACACCAAGACACACCCAGACACACCCAGACACACACACACACACACACACACACACACCAAGAGACACACACACCCAGACACCCACCCAGACACACACACACACACACACACACATATCCAGGCACACACACACACCCAGGCGCACACACACACACACACACACCCAGGCGTACACATACCCGGGCGCGTGCACACACACCCAGGCGCGCGCACACACACCCAGGCGCACACACACACACCCATGCACACACACACACACACACACACCCAGACACACACACACACACACACAGGCACACACACACACACACACACCCAGACACACGCACACACACACCCAGAGACACACACACACACACCCAGACACCCCCACCCAGACACCCACACCCCCAGACACCCACACACACCCACCCAGACACACACACACACACACACACACACACACACACACACACACACATATCCAGGCACACACACACACACACATCCAGGCACACACACGCACACACACACGCACACAGATACACACACCCAGGCGCGCACACACACACCCAGGCGCACACCCAGGCGCACACCCAGACACCCAGACACCCACACACACCCCGACACCCACACACACCCCGACACCCACACACACACCCCGACACCCACACACACCCCGACACCCACACACACACCCAGACACCCACACACACACCCAAGCACCCACACACGCACCCAGGTACCCACACACGCACCCAGGCACCCACAAACGCACCCACACACGCACCCAGGCACCCACACACGCACCCAGGCACCCACACACGCACCCAGGCAGCCACACACGCACCCAGACACACATACACGCACCCAGACACACACACACGCACCCAGACACACACACATACACCCAGACACACCCAGATACACACACCAAGACAGACACACACACCCAGACACCCACACACGCACCCAGACACACACCCACACACACCCAGACACCCACACACACCCAGACACCACATACACCCACACACCCACACACACACACACACACACCCAGACGCACACACACACACACACACACACCATCACACACACACACACACACACACACACATCTAGACACACACACACACACCCAGGCACACACACGCACACACACACCCAGACACACACACCGAGACACACGCGCACACACACCCAGACACACCCACCCACCCAGACACCCACACACACCCACCCAGACACCCACACACACCCACCCAGACACCCACACACACCCACCCAGACACCCACACACACCCAGACACCCACACACACACACAGACACCCACACCCACACACACACCCAGACACCCAGACACCCAGGCACCCACACATACACACCCAGACACCCACACACACACCCAGACACCCACACACACACCCAGACACCCACACACACACCCAGACACCCACACACACACCCAGACACCCACACACACGCACCTAGGCACCCACACACGCACCCAGGCACCCACACACGCAAATGAAAAACAAAAATTGTGAGGCGCTACTTATGAAGGTGAAATATATAAATAAAGATAATGTGATAAATTACAAGAGTGCTCAAATATAATAAAAAATGGCAAACTTTGCTGCTCAACCCTCTTGGGAGAAGATCCAGTTTCTCCTATCTTGAATGGTAATAGAGAAGCTTGTGGGGAGCGCAGGTGTCACCATAAATATGTAAGGAAGAAAATAAAATAGTGTAGTATGTCTAAACAAACACAGCAACCTAAACAGGAATCATGAATGGGGACTCACATTCTCCCAGTTGTAATACAGCATTTGAATAGCAATAGATGCAGTGGGTAGATTCAGCAATGTGCAGGGGGGTCTTGCTTGTAAACACTCCCTGATGTCAGCAGGACAAACCCTCAATGGAATGAAAGAAAGACAACTCTAGTGCAACACTGTATGTTCACTAATGATATATTGAAAAAGGCAATTGATATTGCACTTACATGATCAACATGTGCTTAGACACATAAAAATCGATGAGCAGCATTAGTATACTCCATCCACCCCACTCCCGAGGTCGCGTCGCGTCACTTCCGGTCCGGCCCGTTGCGTCACTTCCGGTTTCGTCACACACACACACCCAGACACACACACACACACCCACACACACACACACACACACACACACACACACACACACACACACACACACACCCAGACACACACACACCCAGACACCCAGACACACACACACCAAGACACACACACACACACATCCAGACACACACACACACCCAGACACCCACACACACAGACACACACACCCAGACACCCTCACACACACACCAAGACACACACACACACACACACACCCAGGCACACACACACACCCAGACACACACACACACACACACACACACCCAGACACACACACACACACCAAGACACACACACACACACACACCAAGACACACACACACACACACACACACACACCAAGACACACACCCAGACACACACACCCAGGCACACACACACCCAGGCACACACACACCCAGATACACACACACCCAGACACCCACCCACACACGCACCCAGACACACAAACACACCCAGACACACACACACACCAAGACACACACACACATCAAGACACACACCCAGACACACACACCCAGGCACACACACACCCAGGCACACACACACACATCCAGGCACACACAGACACACACCCAGGCGCACACACAGACACACACCCAGACACACACCCAGACACACACCCAGACACACACCCAGGCGCGCGCACACACACCCAGGCGCGCGCACACACACCCAGGCGCACACACACACACCCAGGCACACACACACACCCAGGCACACACACACACACACCCAGACACACACACCCACACAGACACACCCACCCAGACACCCGCACACACACACCCAGACACCCAAACACCGCAGACACCCACACACCCCCAGACACCCACACACCCCCAGACACCCACACACCCCCAGACACCCACACACCCCCAGACACCCACGCACACACCCAGACACCCACGCACACACCCAGACACCCACGCACACACCCAGACACCCACGCACACACACCCAGACACCCACGCACACACACCCAGACACCCACGCACACACACCCAGACACCCACGCACACACACCCAGACACCCACGCACACACACACCCAGACACCTACGCACACACACCCAGACACCCACGCACACACACCCAGACGCACACACACACACACCCAGACACCCACGCACACACACCCAGACGCACGCACACACACGCACACACACACACACACACACACACACACATCCAGGCACACACACACACACACACACACACCCAGAAACACACACACACACACACACCAAGACACCCACATCCACCCAGACACACACACATCCAGACACACACACACACCCAGACACACACACACACCCAGACACACACACACACACATCCAGGCACACACACACACATCCAGGCACACACACACACCCAGACACACACACGCACACAGACACACACACCCAGGCGCGCACACACATATCCAGGCGCGCGCACACACACCCAGGCACGCACACACACACCCAGGCGCGCGCACACACACACCCAGGCGCGCACACACACAGACGCGCACACACACCCATGTGCACACACACACACACCCAGGCGCGCACACACACACCCAGGCGCGCACACACACAGACGCGCACACACACCCATGTGCACACACACACCCAGGCGCACACACAAACACGCACACAGGCACACACACCGAGGCACACACGCACCCAGACACACACACACACACACCCAGACACCCAGACACCCACACACACCCCGACACCCACACACACACACCCAGACACCCACACACACACAGACACACACACACACACCAAGACACAAACACACACCCACACACACACACACACACAGACACACACACACACACACACACCCACACCCAGACACACACACACACAAACCCAGACACCCACACACAAACCCAGACACCCACACACACAGATACACATGCACACACACACAGATACACATGCACACACACACAGATGCACATGCACGCACACACACGTAGATATACATGCATACACATAGATATACACGCACACAGATACACACAGATACGCACGCAAACAGATACACACACACCGATACGCACACACACACACAGATACACACGCACACACACAGATACACACTACGCACACACACAGATACACGCTCACACACAGGTATGCACGCACACACAGATACACACGCACACACAGATACACACGCACACACAGATACACACGCACACACAGATACACACGTACACACAGATACACACGCACACACACACACAGATACACACACACGCACAGATATGCACACACGCACACAGATACACACACACAGACGCACACGCACACACACGTACACAGATGCGCACACACACACGCACACACAGAAACACACGCACACACAGATGCACACAGATACACACACACACATACACGCGCACACTCACTCATACACAGACAGATACAGATAAACACACACGCACAGATACACACACGCACACACACAGATACGGATGCACACAGATACACACACACACAGATGCGCGCACACACAGATGCACACACACATACAGATGCACACACACACGCACGCACACACACACAGATGCACACACACACACACACAGATGCGCACACACAGATGCACACACACATACACAGATGCACACACACACACACACACACACACACACACACACACACACACACACACACACACACACACACACAGAGAGAGATGCATACACGGATACATACACACACAGACACACACACACACAGCTATTCACACACACACACACACAGATGCGCACACACACGCACACACAGATGCACACACGCACACACAGATGCACACACGCACACACAGATGCACACACACACACACACACACACACACACACACACACACACACACACACACACACACACACACACACACAGATGCATACACGGATACATACACACACAGACACACACACACACACACAGCTATTCACACACACACACACACACACACACACAGATGCACATACACACAGATATACACACACACAGATACACACGCGCACACACAGATACACACACTCCCTCCATGCCTGCCTCAGATATCTTTTTTTTTATTTATATATATATATATATATATATATATATATATATATATATATATATATATATATATATATATATATATAGTTCTTTAGTTTTTTGGCATATTTCAACTAATTAATTAATTGATTTCCAGCCATGGGCCCCATGATTTCTGAAATTCGTCGGTTGAATGTTTCAGGAAGGCTGTCATGTTTTCCATCAGTATCACCTCAGTTATTCTTTCTACAGTTCGCCTTGCGGGGGGCGCTACTTTCTTACAAGACGCCGCACGGTGCAACTAGTAGCCATTAGTATAAATGACACTAGTCGTCTCATGGGTCGGCTTATATATTCAACTGTTTTTTCCAGGAGAAAAGTCAATGGCTCCACAGGAATAGAAAGATCTGTTACATCTTTAATGATAGTTTTTGAATAGTGGCCCAATATTTCTGAATCTCTGGATATGATCACCTTATGTGTGAACCAAATGTGAACCATGTCACCTCTCTGCCCACAGCCCCTCCAGCACAAATCTGATGCTGCCGGTTAGATCTGCCTCAGACGACTCTGTGAGAGATACCAGTGAAATAGTATTTTGTAAATAATAGTTTTCAATTTTAATAACTCCGCAGAGAGAATAAATTCACTTGAAAAGATTAAAGTTTAATTGTAATCACTTAATTTGTAATGCTTTTCCTTTTTAGAGAAGAAGAGAGAACAGCAGTTCAGTACTATGGCAAATGAGAAGGCAGCTCCTCTTGGAATTGATGGGTATCCTTCCAGTTGTGAGGAGCACACGTGTGGCAGAGGAAGCAGACACGGACATAGAGGCTGTCATGTCTGTCTACTCTGGACTGAAAGAAGAACACGTGGTTAAAGCCAGTGCCCTGTTACGTCTATATTGTGCTTTGATGGGGATCGCCGGCCTCAAGTATTGAATCTGTTTCTTTTTTATTTTTATTTATTTTTTGTTTTGATTCTTTTCTTCTTTTCTTAAAGTGTCTGTGGCACTTATTTTTTTTATTAAAAAATAAATAAATGGTACTGTAGATTAGGGGTTGTGTAGATGAGGTTTTACTTTATTGCATATGCAATATGTGTTAACTGGCCTTCACCTTTAAAATTACCCAACAAATGTAGCCTGACCTAATAAGCCATCAGAAGGTCCTCCCATAGGGAAATTGGAGTAAGAAAACGAAGATTGTATTTCTTTTTTTATAGAGCGAAATTAAAAACATGTTCCTACAGCAACAAAACAGAGTAAATGTACAATTCCCCCTTTTAATACATATGCGTTGTTCTAATGTGACAGTACTAATCCACATCTCTCCATTTTTAACATTAATATTTAACACTTGTTTCCCAATTCAAATGGTAACATTAAGAGATTACCGTCAAATTCTTGGTACCTGAGGCACAACATTTTCATGGGTCTTGCCAAAGGACACATACGCCAGGAATCACTAAGCTACGATACGGGATAACTGCCTTAAGGCTTTATTCAATAAGGTCGGTGTAATCTTCCGAAAACTGGAAGACTTTGCATTCTTATGAATAAGGCCCTTAAATATCCAACCAGGTTCTCTCACATAACAAAGCATTTAATACGTGCAGTGTCTGTGCATGTAGGTAAATATATATGCATAATGCTTTGTCTCACAGAACCTGGGACAACGGCACTATCTTTAAGAGGTCTTGACCATATTATATTAATATTGCTTCAAATTAAAAAATGACTTGAGTTTCACAATATTTAATGAGTGAGGAAGGGGAACATTGGACATGTATCTTGTACGGAAGGTAATCTATTTTTGAACAGCACTGTATGATCGCTTTCATATACTACCATAGTTAATTTGGTTAGGGCTTTTTGCAATTTGCCAAAACATTTTGGGGGGAAAAACTGAAAATTTCAATATCTCAAAAGCATTCAGCATTTATTTTTCTTTATAATTAGCAGGCCAGAGGAAAAAATTAATCTGCATACAGTAATGTAAAGAAATGCAGATTTATGACTTATCTAAAGCTTCCTACTCTTGGAGAATGGAGACATTGAAGACATTATTGCCTTACAAAAATGATTGCTGAGAATTCCTGCTGCTGCCTCTACTGTGCTTTAGTTCTGAACATGAACAGTAGATATATCTATATTGTTTAGAGTGCAACAGTGTCTGTATGTTGGTAGTACTTTAATACTTTAAATGCCAATGTGTCCTTCACCATTTTAAAGCTAACAAATAGTTACCCAACACTACAAATTTTATGTTCTATTTTTTAAGACTGTGTAGTACAGTTGTAGGATAAAAACCTAATTTCCCACTACTCAAAAAATCTGAAGCGCTATTATTACCCTCACCAGTGTCGGCATTGCCTTGTGTTTCCCCGGCACTAGATGAAGCAGCAATTTCGATTGAACATTGATGGAGGTTTTTCTATTCATTACAGGCCCACTGACGAAGAGGCCGAGCAAGTCCTCCAGCTCATGACGAGCCGACCGCCCGCGACTCCTGCCGGCGTACGTTTTGTCTCGCTCTCTTTCTGCATGCTGCTGGCTTTTTCCACACTTGTCAGGTGAGTAATATTTCTCAAAAATGTTTGCGATAACTTTTTAAGTTGGCGACCGAAGTTTGATTGTCATTGGTGGTGCCTCAATTAACACTTCTTTCTCATTTACAAACCTAAGCTTCTTTCTTTTTTATTATTTGCTATTGTAAAAAGTTCTCCCTCTCTTTTTGTATAGCAATGTTTTAAAATTAGTGCTTAGATGTTTAAGGATTGAAATTAAGTACAAAACCATAATCTTTTTATTGGTACTTCAACTACAGGCACAAGTCAATGTCTGAAATATAGTGACCTATGGATTAATCCGTTTGTTTTGTTTCTAATTACACTAGCAGACCGTATCAATGCCTTGTAATGCCAGTTGATGAATATTCCGTCTGTTTGTGTCAATCTCAAGGCATTCCAACCATGTTTATATATTTGATTATAAAAGTTGTACCTTGATAAAAGGCTCTAATTAACTTGTTATTTTTTTTAAACTTGTATTTTATTGGTTTTACAAATTATAAGTGGGTAAAGGGGTACAAAAAAACAGAAAAAAGGGTAGGAGGGAGAGGGTACATTTCCAAACAGTTTCCATCTATAGTACATACATTTATTCTTTAGTATGAATACCGTATCATCGTAATTTAAACCTCATTACATCCATTTAAGCCTTCTGTCAGGAGTCAGTGCTGGCTCAAATCCCAGTATGTCACCCATGGTTCCCAAATCCTGAAACAGCTATTGTATCTGTCCTGGATTAAACTGGTGAGTTTTTCCATGGATGTTATATCGATTTTTATTTTTGACTGCTGTAATTGTCGGTGGTTCATTTTGCTTCCAGTGTCTAGCTATCACTGCTTTAGCCGACGATAGAATGTGTTATCAGTGAGTCCATGTTCCTTTCTATGTCCTATGACAGGGGTGGGCAACCTATTTTTTAATATAGCCACAGGTGTGGCGAATTAGAAGTGAAAATAGCCACACAATGTAAAAATTGAGGTATTGTGTTGCACATGCGAAAATTTTAAACACACACTGTTTGAACAAGTTTATAAATTCTCAGGGCCGTTCTATAGTGTGCGCGCCTGTGCGAACGTGCGTACACGTGACACATGCTTTTTGTGTGTATGCTGTGAGCGAGTGAGGTACTGTGTGTATGTGTGTATGTGTGTGTGTGTGTGTGTGTGTGTGTTATAAATACGTTTGAAATAAATAAAGAAATGCTTTAATAAATTATTTATTAACATTGTACATATAGTACACACACACATCAGTGGTGGTAGCGGCGTAAAACCATTATAAAAAGGCTGCTAACCTCAGCCAACTATAACTGCCACGCGCGCGCACGGCGCAGCAAGCGCGCCCTCTATAGAACAGCCCTCAGACCGCAACCCCCCTCATCTGCTCACCCCCGCTTCATCCTCCTCTCACGCCACCACCACTACCCTCCTCATCATCATCTCCTCACCCCCTCATCATCACCAT
Source organism: Ascaphus truei (assembly GCF_040206685.1). NCBI lineage: Eukaryota > Metazoa > Chordata > Amphibia > Anura > Ascaphidae > Ascaphus > Ascaphus truei. The sequence continues at coordinate 151,317,790 of NC_134485.1, read as the reverse complement.
CTCATTTAACCCCCCCTCATCACCATCTCATTTAACCCCCCCTCATCACCATCTCATTTAACCCCCCTCATCACCATCTCATTTAACCCCCCTCATCACCATCTCATTTAACCCCCCTCATCACCATCTCATTTAACCCCCCTCATCACCATCTCATTTAACCCCCCCTCATCATCTCCCCCAGCACCCTTGATCTCCCCCATCACCAAGGACCCCCCCCCCCCCCCACCCCAGTGGTGGGATTCAAAATTTTTAGTAACAGATTATCTCTCACCAGGGGGGGGGGGGAGACAGGGGGAGGGGGGGTAGAGAGAGAGAGACAGGGGGGGGGGGAGTGAGAGACAGATGGGGGAGATGTTTTGTGTTTATGTATTATATTTATGTTTTTTTTAATGTTTTTATTCAGTTGAACAAGACTGCATGTGGGGGGGGGGGAGAAGAGACCAGAGGCCCCCTCACATCACTCCCTGCCCCCCTCACATCTCACATCTTTCCCAGCCCCCCTCACACATCTCTCCCAGCCCCCTCACATCTCTCCCTAACCCCCTCACATCTCTCCCAGCCCCCTCACATCTCTCCCAGCCCCCTCACATCTCTCCCAGCCCCCCTCACACATCTCTCCCAGCCCCCTCACATCTCTACCAGCCCCCCTCACATCACTCTCAGCCCCCTCACATCTCTCCCAGCCCCCCTCACATCTCTCCCAGCCCCCCTCACATATATCTCCCAGCCCCCTCACATCTCTCCCAGCCCCTCTCACATATATCTCCCAGCCCCCTCACATCTCTCCCAGCCCCCCTCACATCTCACATCTCTTCCAGCCCCCCTCACACATCTCTCCCTAACCCTAACCCTCACATCTCTCCCAGCCCCCCTCACATATATCTCCCAGCCCCCTCACATCTCTCCCAGCCCCCCTCACATCTCTTCCAGCCCCCCTCACACATCTCTTCCAGCCCCCCTCACACATCTCTCCCAGCCCCCCTCACATCTCTCCCAGCCCCCCTCACATATATCTCCCAGCCCCTCTCACATCTCACATCTCTTCCAGCCCCCCTCACACATCTCTCCCAGCCCCTTCACATCTCTCCCAGCCCCCTCACATATATCTCCCAGCCCCCTCACATCTCTCCCAGCCCCCCTCACATCTCTTCCAGCCCCCTTCACACATCTCTCCCAGACCCCTCACATCTCTCCCAGCCCCCCTCACATATATCTCCCAGCCCACTCACATCTCTCCCAGCCCACTCACATCTCTCCCAGACCCCTCACATCTCTCCCAGACCCCTCACATCTCTCCCAGTCCTCCCATCCATGCCTACCTTGTCTTGTAGTTGAATCTCTTGAGTCAGAGCAGGAGCAGCACGGGGAGAGGAGCGCTCTATAGTAGCAGCAGACAGGAAGTTCCGGGTCAGGCTGCTGGATGGCGCACCTCCCCTGCAGTCCTGCTTTCATACCAGGCTTTCAGCCTGGTGCCGCATACCATCTCCCCCTGCTGCCTGTTAGCGAATCCCCCCCCCCCCCCCAGGGAGTCCCAGCGGCCCTGTTCGCCACAGTTTCCCTGCCAATGGCGACAGGGTTGCCCACCCTGGTCCTATGAGAATTAATACTGTTTCTACATTCCGAGGATAATCTATTCCCGTTATTCTCTTTAGTTTTATTTTTTTATTTCAAACTTTTTATTGTATTTTTTTTGACACAAGCATCATGGAGATATCAAGTCAATTCACAAAGGAGTATTTTACATCATGTTTTTCCTTTACATTACAAAGAGTCAGAAATCCAAATCATGGAGAATCTAGGTGATTTTAAATTATATATAAATTGCTGAGATCTATGTATACTCCCTTAATTTAATTTAGGAATTCGACTTCTCCCTATTCATCCACATTTAATCCAAGAAAAAAGGGATAGATGGAGATAAGGATAGTTAGAGAAAGAGGGAAGGGGAGAGAGGAAGGGAGGGGGGGGGGGTAAGGGAAGGGAGAAACCTCAAAGGGGAAGGGGGCGGATGGGGCAAGGAGGAGAGGGCTCAACCCCCCCCCCCCTGTCCATCTCCTCCCCCCCCCCCCTCCCCAGACCTGCTCAGCAAAGCACCAGACATTTCTAATATCCCCCTGCGGGTCTATTCTTTGTTTATAGTTTCTTTCCAATTCTTGGTTTCAGGTCCATGGGTTCCACACCTTATGATATTGTTCCATTTTTTGGCTGAGTAGAGCTGAGAGTTGCTCCATGAGCTTTACCTCATTAATTCTTCTAATTACTGTGCGTTTTGATGGGGTTTTAATTTTTTTCCACGCCGCCGCTATGGAGCAGCAGTCCGCGGTAAGGATGAATAAGACTAGTTTACTTTGTGAAGTTTGAAGGTCTTCAATAGGCCTGGCAAGAAGAAAGGACAGGAACAAAAATTGATCGAGTGGACTACCGCTTGCTATGAAAAAAGTTTGGGAACTCACCAGAATTGAAGGTTAAAAAAGTCTTTAATGAAAACTACATAAAATGACAAAACTCCTCCTCCCACATGTTTCGTACCCACTATGGCGCTTTTTCAAGGAGTTGGAAGAAGAAGACAAAAGGACAGCGGTCCATCCGCACTCCCACTCCTAGGAGGTCCTGAATCAAATCCTGGATCATGGTCCAGAAGTTTTTGATTTCTGTACAGGACCACCAGGTGTGGACCAAATCTCCTCTCTGGCCACATCCCCTCCAGCAGAGGTCCGACGTTACAGGGAAAATCTGGCTCAGCCTACTTGGGGTTAGGTACCAGTGAAATAGGATTTTGTATATGTTTTCTTTTGTTATAGTACAAATTGATGTTTTTGCTGTGGATTCCCAGATATCCTCCCAGTCGTCTCTATGTCCACATGGAGGTCTTCTGCTCATTTTATCATATAGGTATGGTTGGCGGCCGCCTCTAACGATGCTATTCCCGTATGTATTTCTGAAATCAAACCCCTCTGGTATAAACCCTTTCCGCACAGCTTTTCAAAATTTGTTAGCTTTGTGAAATTTGACCTTTAAGAGATCGTTATAAGAAAGTGTCTGATCTGAAGAAAGCTGAATATCGGAAGATTCTGGGTTAAATATTTATTTTGAATATCTTGATATGACAGGATCATCCCTTTATCTACCATATCTGCTACTGTTTTAATGTTTAAATCTTTAGTGTGAGAGGGTGACGGGGGGGAGAGGGTGACGGGGGGGAGAGGGTGACGGGGGGGAGAGGGTGACGGGGGGAGAGGGTGACGGGGGGAGAGGGTGACGGGGGGAGAGGGTGACGGAGGGTGAGAGGGTGACGGAGGGTGAGTGACGGGGAGAGGGTGAGTGGCGGGGAGAGTGTGAGTGGCGGGAAGAGAGGGGGAGAGGATGACGGAGAGAAGGTGACGGGGGAGAGGGTGACGAGGAGAGGGTGACAGAGGGTGGATGGGTGTATTCACACACACACAGGAGACAAGGGATGTCGCACATGACAGGTACTGAGGGTTTAATCTCCCCGGGGGCCCTGCTGTAATTACCTGCCCGGGGCTCTCCTCTCTCCCATTGTCCTCGGCAGCAGCACTTCCACCCGCGCTATCAACGCTACTGGCAGCGTTGCTCACCACCTCAGGACACTGCAGCTTAGCACTTCCACCTGGGTTGCCATAATGTGAAGTGCTCCCCCTCCCACCCCCCACCACGAGTGCCGCGCTACCCCTCCCACCCCCCACCACGAGTGCCGCGCTACCCCTCCCCCCACCATGAGGGCCGCGCTCCCCCCCCACCATGAGTGCTCCCCTACCACGAGTGCCGCACTCCCCCCCTCACCTACCACGAGTGCCGCGCTCCTCCCTCCCCCACCACGAGTGCCGCACTACCAACGCTCTGGCTACCATGACTGCTCAGAGAGGCTGGGGAGGAGGAAAGGGCTGGTCAGAGCGGCTGGGGAGGAGGAAAGGGCTGGTCAGAGAGGCTGGGGAGGAGGAAAGGGCTGGTCAGAGAGGCTGGGGAAGAGGAAAGGGCTGGTCAGAGGCTGGGGAGGAGGAAATGGCTGGTCAGGGAGCCGGAAGCGGGGTAATCTGCCGCAGCAACACGAACCCGCCTTTTTTATTTTTTCCCCCTCTTTCAGCGCGAGTGGGGGAAATGAAACAGCAGCATGTACGCTGCTTGGGTCAATCGCCAAGGGACAATTTCGGGTCGCCCTCGGCGACCGGGTGACTGGGTTTGTCGAACAGTGTGTGTGTGTGTGTGTATATGTATATACTAGCTGATATACCCGGCGTTGCCCGGGATTTCATTATCCTGCTCTCCCCCACTCTCTCTCCCCCCATACCCCTCTCTGTCTCCCCCTTTTCTCTTTCTCCCCCCCTTTCTCTTTCTCATTCTCCCCGTTCACCTGAATCTTCCCCCCCCCGCACAGCTCCACCCTCCCTGCATAGCTCCGCCCCCCCCCCCTGCACAGCTCGCCCCCCCTGCACAGCTCGGTCCCCCCCTCCCCTGCACAGCTCGGCCCCCCTGCACAGTGTAGAGGGAGAGGGGGATTGGCCCAGTATTAAAGGGGTTGCACCCCATATGGCCACCCCCTGACCTCACCAGGGAGGCAAAGGGTTAACTGGACTGCGGTCCAGGAATGTGGTTTTCACCTTGCTATGACATGAAAATGTATGTTCTCCTGTTGTATTGTATTTCCACCATGTAAGGTCTGTACCACACACACACTGGGATCCATCCGGGAGGACAAGGGTTAATAGTTAAATAGTGATTATAGCCCTTTGTTTAATGGTCCCGCCTTTTCAGGCACCATTTTGCAGAGTCCCATAGGCCGGCATTGAAGCTCCATTCATTTCAATGGGGAATGAGTGAAAAACTGAGATTTATTTTACAGCGGAGAATTTTGTAATAAACTAAGAAACGGTTTATGTGGTATTTGCATATCTCCGGTTCTGAAGGTCGCAGCGGGCTGAAACTTGGACCCTATAGTGTCCCACTTCCGGCAGTAAGGCCTGGGTAGTTTGGACCTGCTGGACCTAACAGAACCGGTTATTTTAATATGTTTGTGTATTAACCATCATACTGTATTTTCAAAGCGGGCACAAATGCCCGCAAAGATTCCTGCCTACTAAGGAATGCAAATGGTCAGGAGAGCGACCAAATGTTTAGGAAGCAGACCCCTGATCAAAGACTCAGCCACTCTAACTGTTTACATGAGGGCGGAGAAGCATGAAGCTGGAGTGGTTTGTGGGTGTTATAACTCACACTTACAAACAAAGAGTATCCTGCCAGGTACCCCATCTGGTGGACTGCCCGGCACCCCTGATTTGGGTGTGGGACTACAGAAATTAGACCCTCAGGGTCCCAGGACGCATGTGCCAACTAGCTGGGGGGCAGGGGTTAAACTGTGTTCCCACGTTAGAGATTGGATGCAGCTAATTGTTCACCAATAGTCTGCACTCAATAGTAAGAATAGGGTTGAAAGACGATATAAACTGTTGTCAACCCTACAGTCTTTGTCTTCTGATTACATCTTGATTGATACCTGATTGCTGGAGAATTGCTATTTGATACTTCTTCATTCCAACCCCCTAAGTAAGTGTTACCTTCTTGTCTGTTAATTGTACTATCTTGCTGTGTTCACCTATCTAAGGAATAAATATACTTTATTATATCTAAGCCTCGTTCAGTTCAACCCAGTTATTTTGTGTATATTATATCTTGTCATAAGTTACCGTGACAAGCTCTGTAATTAACTGGTGGCAGCGGGGGGACTGAACTGAACCTGTATTACAGTTTACTGAGGGACTCTGTAATACAGTGGGAACTCGAGGTGAATTGCGAGTTCCTGGGACTAAAGATATTGAACACACTGTAGTGCAACATTTAACACAAGTGGTAACCCCACCTCACTGCTACGACCGAACCTCTACCAACCGTGAACCATGAGCGAGGCTGAAGGCTCATCCAATATCCGGACCCGAGCTCAGCTGAAAGACAAGTGCCGTGAATATGGACTGCTCTGGGAGAACCAAGAGGTCGCACAGATGATAGAGGCGATCAGTGATCATGAAGCCCGGCTTGCAGAGCCTCAGGATACGGCTCAGCTTGCCCTTGTACAGCCGCCCGGAGATCAGGGAAGGAACCCAGTGCCGGGGCGGCAGAATCCCGGGGAGGGGGCGAGCGCACCTCCCGGGGGCAGTGCATCAGGAGGGGTACTGGTTGCTGCGGCTACCAGTCCGTTCACCCCTGAAATTATGGCACTGATTTCGGCGTGGAGTGACAGAGGGAGACCGGAGGAGTGGCTGCAGTTTATCACTATGGCAGTGAACAGACCCGCTTATTGCCCCCCTGCACATCACGACAAAGATCTGCTCAAACTGAACCATCACAGTCTCACCAAGTTTGTGGAAGGTACTGATCAGATTGACAGTTTCTTAAAGAACTTTGCAACACAGTGACGGCGGTACAAAGTACTGCCCCAGCACCGGGTCGCACGCTTGGACCCCTTGCTGTCCGGCTTGGCTAAGCAGACAATGATGGCGCTTCCCGATGAGTATGCTGATGACTATGAACACCTGAAAGAGCTGTTGTTATTTCAGTACGGTTTTACCCCTGAAGCCTACCGGGGTAAATTCCGGCTGGAAGAGAGACCGCCCCTGGAGTCCTATGTTACCTACGTGACCCGCATGGCTTTGTATGGGATCCGATGGGTGGAGGGCTGTGAGGCACAGACCTACCATCGCCTGCTGGACCTCATCTTTCAGGAGCAGCTCATGCTGCAGTGCCTGCCGGCGGTGAGGGCTTGGGTGTATGACAAAAAGCCCAAGACTTACCAGGAGGCGGCGAGGCTTGCAGACGACTATGTGGCCAGCCGAGCCCTGATGCCTGCCAAGGCGGCAGCGGCGGCCCCGGCCAAAAGTGTGCCAGTATCCCCCAATGGACTCAGAAGCCGCCTGCGGGCAGCAGTCCACTGAAGGCGGGGGAGCTCCGGCACAAGCGCCGGTGCTACAACTGCAACCGCACTGGTCACATCAGACCAGATTGCCCAGAACCCCTGCGTTCCAGCAGACCCCATCAGGGGCAACGCACCCCAGCTGCGAAGCCGGTGGCCTGCGTGCGGGTGGCTTCCACCAAAGAACCAGGACCAGTCATGGAAACAACTCCCAGCGAGACGTCCCATGTCACCCCTATCCCGGTTTCATCGGTGCCTACAGCCAGGAGCGGAGGACATCTCAGCGCAGACCTGCAGCAGACGGACGACCGGAGCAAACATCTCACCCCGGTCACAGTCGGTGACCGGCAAGCAGTCGGCTTGCTGGATTCAGGAGCTGCAGTGACCCTGGTCGTACCTGATATGGTCCGGCCAGAGGAATTGCTCCCAGGACCTGGGATGCAGATCACTGTGGCCGACGGAGAGCCACGTTTCCTGCAAGTTGCCAGGATCTTTTTGGATTGGGGGGAGGGACAGGGTGTACGGGAGGTGGGGGTTTTACCCGGTTTGGATGCTGAGGTTCTTCTTGGCAACTATCTGGGACCGATGACCTGCACCTACGACCGGGTACCCAGACCCGCTGCGGTGGCGGCGGTTACCCGGAGCCAGACAGCGGCAATGGCTGCGGCGCCAGTCCCCCTGCCTTTGGGAAATATACTGGACACCTAACAAGCTCCTATTGAACCCCCAAAATAACCACAACATATATATATAAGCATATGAGTGTCACAGAGGAGTGCTACTGAGCATGGCAATATATATTTAAAACCAGAGACAGAACATAAAACACAGACAAAGCTCAGTTTTAGCACATCCAGTGAAACTCATACACGGTACCGTGCCTAAATATATATGTATAAATATCTATTAAGTAAAATGGTCTTTTAGTTTGATATTTTTGGCCAAAATTGTTGTAAGCCCCTGAGCCAACTTCACGGCAGACCACAAATCAGGGGTCCCTAACGCTAATATAAATTCTTAATAACCTGTGTAATAACAGGAAGAATGATTTATAGTAAATCTGTCAATATTAGTTGCAAAGTTCTAAGTCTGATTGAAGCCTTTATTAACCTGTACATTACCAGGAAAAACACTCTGTATTAGAGTTGTCACAACCATCCTGCAAGCAAACAAGTGCCCCTGTGTGGAAGATGCTATGGAGTGAGCCCTTAACCATTTAAATGTGGGAGGGGGTGAGCTTAAATTAAGTAGGAGGTTGCCACCCTCCAATCAGCCAGGACTAGCTGAAACACAATTGTAAAATATACTGGACACCTAACAAGCTCCTATTGAACCCCCAAAATAACCACAACATATATATAAGCATATGAGTGTCACAGAGGAGTGCTACTGAGCATGGCAATATATATTTAAAACCAGAGACAGAACATAAAACACAGACAAAGCTCAGTTTTAGCACATCCAGTGAAACTCATACACGGTACAATGCCAATAGCGAAGGGCGCTGAGGAGCCCGGGGAGGTAAGCCAGGATCAGTTGCAACCACAGACCGACTTACTGTTCCCCCTCACCCTTCCTCATTCCCCTGACAATGATATGACTGGGGGGTGGCCAGAATTAGGAGCCCAGTTTAGGGAGGCAGTGAAGGCAGACCCTACCCTGGCCGGCGTGAGACTCCGGGCGTCCGAGTCTCAGGCAGGGGAGGGCACTGAGTATTGCATATGGCATAAGGGACTTCTGTATAGAGAAGAAGGGAACCCAGGGATAGAGGAGGGATTGACCGGTAAGCGACAGCTAGTAGTACCCCAGGGGTACCGACAGCAACTGTTACGGGTAGCTTACTCTATTCCGTTAGCGGGGCATCAGGGGGTCAACAGAACGCGAGCCCGGTTATTACAGCGTTACTACTGGCCGGGGGCATCTCGAGATGTGGGCACTTTCTGCCGCTCTTGTGATGCCTGCCAGCGAGTAGGTAAGGCGGGCGACAGTGTGAAGGCACCCCTGAAACACCTACCGGTAGTAGGGGAACCCTTCCAGAAAGTAGCGATGGACCTTGTAGGACCCCTTATGATTCCTAGCAGGTCAGGGAAGTGCTACATCCTCACGGTGGTGGATTTTGCCACCCGGTATCCTGAGGCGGTAGCGCTTGGCACCATAGATGCCAAGACAGTGGCAGCAGCATTGCTGAACATTTTTTCTAGGGTAGGTTTCCCTAGTGAGATCCTAACCGATCATGGGTCGCAGTTCATGAGTGAACTGCTACATTGTCTCTGGGATGCATGCGGTGTACAGCACCGGCGCACTACCCCTTACCATCCCCAGAAAAACGGATTATGTGAGAGGTTTAACGGTACCCTGAAGCAGATGCTTCGGACCTATATAGAGGCGGAGGGGAAAGACTGGGAGATTCATTTACAGCACTTGCTGTTTGCCTACTGAGAGGTACCGCAGGAATCTATAGGCTTCTCCCCCTTCGAGCTACTATATGGCCGCAGGGTATGTGGACCTCTGGACCTATTCCGTGAGGGATGGGAAGGGGAGGCTACTGCTACTGATGCTTCAGTGATCCAGTATGTAGTAGATCTCCGGGACCGGTTGGAGATGCTCATGGCCCACCTCAGGGCCGCTCAGACCAAGCAGAAGCAATGGTATGACTGGAATGCCCGTAGCAGAGAATTCATCCCAGGACAGCAGGTGCTTGTTCTCAAACCCACTCGGGAGAACAAGTTGATGGCTGCCTGGTCGGGACCGTACCCGGTCATCCGAAAGGTGAATGAGTACAACTATGTTGTACAGGTAAAGCCTGAGAGGCATAAGACATATCACGTTAATATGTTGAAGGAATACAAGCACCGAGTATGGGAGCAGTAATGGCCATTTGTAGCCCACTGCTGGAGGATCCGGCGAGCAATGCTCTGCCTGATCTCCTAGGGGAGGCTGGGCAGGGAAACACTGTGGAACAGGTGGAGATAGGGGCACAATTAAGTGCTAGGCAGAAGGAAGAAGCCAGGGACATGCTAGCTAGGTATAGGGCCCTCTTCACTGACATGCCAGGGACCGCACATCTCACAAAACACCCAGTGCACACAGGAGACCTGCAGCCTCTGCATACGCACGCTTATAGAGTGTCAGCAGAGGTCAAGACCAGTATGGAGAGGGAGATAGAGGAGATGCTGACCCTAGGGGTAATTACTCCGTCCCAGAGTCCTTGGGCATGGCCGGTAGTTCTAGTCCCTAAGAAGGACAAGACCACCCGGTTTTGTGTGGACTACCGCTTGCTCAACGCTGGGACGGTGTCAGATGCCTACCCCATGCCCCGCATGGATGAGTTACTGGATGAACTCGCGGGCTCAAAGTATCTGACCACCATGGATTTGAGCAAAGGCTATTGGCAAATCCCACTGACCCTGGAGGCTAGTTAGAAGTCAGCATTCATCACTTCAAGTGGCCTCTATGAGTTTTTAGTGATGCCATTTGGGATGAAGAATGCCCCGGCCACCTTCCAACGCCTGGTCAATAGGTTACTGGAAGGGATGCAGAGCTATGCCAGGGCTTACTTAGATGACATTGCTGTCTTTAGTAATTCCTGGGACTCCCACTTAGGACATGTAGCTGCGATGCTGGATAGGATTAGGGAGGCTGGGCTGACCCTGAATCCCACAAAGTGTATGGTAGGGATGGCAGAGGTCCTGTACTTAGGGCACAGGGTGGGTGGAGGGCACCTCAAACCAGAGCCAGCCAAGGTAGAAGCCATAGTTCAGTGGCCTGTTCCAAAAACCAAGAAACAGGTCATGGCATTTTTGGGCACCACAGGGTACTATAGGAAATTTGTCCCACAGTACAGCGCTGTGGCCAAACCCCTGACTGATTTGACCAGAAAGCAACTGCCTGTGCTTATTACCTGGACTCCTGCCTGTGAAACTGCATTTCAGGCACTGAAAACTGCGCTTGCTGGGGCCCCCATACTGGCTGCCCCGGACTATACCAAACATTTTCTTATACAGACTGATGCCTCGGTCTATGGCATTGGGGCTGTGTTGAGCCAGGTGGGGGAAGACGGCAGAGAGCACCCTGTGGTGTACCTCAGCCGCAAATAACTACCCAGGGAGGTGGCATATGCCACCATTGAGAAGGAGTGCTTGGCCATTGTGTGGGCACTCAAAAAGCTCCAGCCCTATGTGTATGGGAGGGCTTTCACGGTCCTCACAGACCACAACCCCCTGAGTTGGCTGCAAAGGGCCTCAGGGGAGAATGCCAAGTTGCTAAGGTGGAGCTTGGCCCTGCAAGAATTTGAGTTCACTATTCAGCAAAAGAAGGGTAGGGAGAACAGCAATGCTGATGGACTTTCGCGTCAGGACTATCCCTCTGAGACGGAATAATGTTTGCTTAATATATCTCATTGTGTCCACCTGGTGGTGCAGTATACATACCCTGTCAGCCTTTGATTTACGTGAACATTGTGGGTGTTTCTCCCCCCCCCCCCCCCCATTTTTTGTTTTATATGTTTTTAACATATTATAATTGACATTAAAGCTTGTTTATTTTCTAGTGGATATTGAGAGTGCTCATTCTTGAGACTTTTTTTATTTATTCTTGTCTCAGAGCACCGACCATTCTCTTTAATTTAGAGCTTATTCTATGGCCTTGTTAATACTCTTTATTAGTTGTGTATGCAGAGTCCACACACACTCACACACACAAAGAAAAAGTATAAGGTGCGCAAAACTGATTTAAAATAGTGTTGCAATGATGTCTATGAGTGCACACCACCCCAAAGAAAAATCAGAGACACAGGTGCATGGATATACAACACCTGAAGGATAAATACGTGAACAAGTCCTATATTTGAATTCCACAACGAGATGTACAATGTAGCAGAAATAACAGGCACATCAGTAAAATGCTTTCAGATCGCTGCATCAAAGGGGCTGATAATCTCAGGAACCGCTCACTCCGTCTGTGTGCTTGAACGCAGAAGCTTCACTGCTCAGCTGTAATCAGCAGTTGCGCAGGTCCTCTGATGGTGACGTCACTCCCCTAAACTGCGATACCGCTGGCTCCGTTCACTCGGTGAGATTAGCCCCAGGGCTCAATTCCGAAATTGTTATTACAGTCCCAATAGCCTTTAAATAAGGCTTTGAAGCAAATAGAAAGACAATTAAAAGTCCTGAATATAACAGAAAATAGGGAGATCTACTGAGAGACCCTCACCTTACTAGTTTCGTCTGAGTTTAGACTTCTTCCGGGGCTCATGTTACTGATGTGCCTGTTATTTCTGCTACATTGTACATCTCGTTGTGGAATTCGAATATAGGACTTGTTCACGTATTTATCCTTCAGGTGTTGTATATCCATGCACCTGTGTCTCTGATTTTTCTTTGGGCTGGTGTGCACTCATAGACATCATTGCAACACTATTTTAAATCAGTTTTGCGCACCTTATACTTTTTCTTTGTGTGTGTATGTGTGTGCGTGGACTCTGCATACACAACTAATAAAGGGTATTAACAAGGCCATAGAATAAGCTCTAAATTAAAGAGAATGGTTGGTGCTCTGAGACAAGAATAAATAAAAAAAAGTCTCAAGAATGAGCACTCTCAATATCCACTAGAAAATAAACAAGCTTTAATGTCAATTATAATATGTTAAAAACATATAAAACAAAAAATGGGGGGGGGGGGGAAACACCCACAATGTTCACGTAAATCAAAGGCTGACAGGGTATGTATACTGCACCACAAGGTGCAATGGAAATCCTCCCGAAGGGGGTCTAGGCGCCGCACAGCCGTGAAAAAAAGGACTTGGAGAAGGCTGATGTAGTGACTTGTAAAAAATACTTTATTAGCACAGCGTGCAAACAGATCCTCTGACGCGTTTCAGCCTGTCAGGCCTTTGTCAAAGAGTGATCCGTTTGCATGAAAAGCATCCATTTGTAGTCTGTGAAACGGATCACTCTTTGACAAAGGCCTGACAGGCTGAAACGCATCAGAGGATCCGTTTGCACGCTGTGCTAATAAAGTATTTTTTACAAGTCACTACATCAGCCTTCTCCAAGTCCTTTTTTTCACGGCTGTGCGGTGCCTAGACCCCCTTCGCGGTGCACGCGGGCTGTTACTGGTATTTCTCTGCGCCTCTGCCGAACCCGGAAATCCCGACACTGCCGCCGGTCATGTGACCACCCACCGTGACAGAGCGGGTGCAGGGTTGGCGGCTCAAGAAAGTGCCGGTTACTCGTGGTGGCTCGGCATCATACTTACTTCACACTTTGATTATACAGAGGAGTTTGTGCAGCAGGATCAGCGGTTTCTACAATCAAGAGGACGTGTCAGCTACGATACTACATCCCCCAGCCGTGAGTTAATTCTTGTCTTGTCTCAAACTACATTGGTGCTTATTGTAAGCCAGTTGCTGAGAAATACGTGTTTGATACACAATTGCTCTGCTGGGGGTGAGTTGCGACCATAGTCCCAAGTTTACACTTTATTTACCAGCTAACAGCTCTGTTCCCTTTCTGAGCGCCTGGTGGGTTAACCCCTGGTTCACCCGTCTTTCATATCTGCACCACCAGAAGTATATTTTCCTAGGTACTGTACGCAAGACAGGCCGGTCATGAGTGTGAACAAAAGACCTGAGGTATCCAATTGCGGGGGCATCCAGACACTGATTAAGGGGTGCAGGAAACTAGTCATTCATATTTCTAAATTAGTGAGGTCATCCGATATTTTCACTTACACACACACACACACACACACGTGCATACACACACACACACACACACACACTCACACGTACACACACACACACACACACGTAACTATGTAACAAGGACTAATTGTAGTAAAGTATAAATGTAATACAATTAATAAACTGTTATGTCAAAAACAAATGTTATTAGTTCTTACTAGAAATGTATTCATTTTTTTTAAAGGCGGGGATAGGTGGCGAGCAGATTTTTTTTTTTTGGGGTTCGGCGAGTAGATTTTTGGGTGAGTTGTCAAACTGTGTGTGTGTGTGTGTGTATATATATATAATCAAAAATAAATAGACGATACCGTTCTGTGGCTAACGAAATGCTTGTATTTGTGCGAGCTTTCGAGATACACTGATCTCTTCTTCCGGCGGTGTTACAATGAATAAAGCAAGCAAAGGGTATACTTAAAAACAGTGTCTCTTGGAATGTTATCTGTGCTCGTCCCTCCCCCGTGTGTAGATGTGATTTATGGCTAGAGGTGTTAAATGGTCCCTGAATGTAAGTGATGTAAGAGTGTGTTAGTGTATCTATGTGAATATAAATGAATGAAGAGCCCACAGTGTATACAGTGCTTTACAAAAGGTGTGTGTGGAGTGGGAGTGTATATTAATTGTGTGGGTAGGTGTGGAAATGTGAGAGAGAGTTGTATTATTAAATGTGTGTGTAGATACTATGTGGTCCCTATTGGTGTATAGGGATGGAAAAACATGGAGTATTTATATGTGTAAGAGACAGCTGTGTGCGCATACATATAGCTCAGTTTGTATAGACATGGCCTTTAGCACTCATGGGAAGAGAGTTCACTTGTGTCAGTAATGAGTCATAAAATTCCTGTCTCTGTTTAAGGGACACTTTTGTAAAGCACTGTATACACTGTGGGCTCTCTGTATACACTGTGGGTCACGTGGTGTGATCTAACTATGGTGGCTGACAGAGAGCCATCGGAATGACGTAGGAGGAGTTCGTGCAGAGTACTGGCTGGAATTGTCTCTGAGTACTAGGAACTTACTGCACGGGGAGCCTATCATCTACCCATTCGAGTTGCTGGAGGAACCTAATGCGGTTACACCGGTAGTGAACTCCTGGAATATTGTATTACACAATGGAACAGATGGACGGCGGCATCCCCTCCTTCGTTGGCGGATGAGATTATACTCATACCACGCTTTTATACTTTGGCAAAATTGTGAGTTTGCATTTGTCCGAGTTCGTTTTTATTAAACCTGATTACTTTGGTAACACACGAGGATCGAGCGCTTTTCTCTTTCTCTTTTTATATATGTATATATATATAACTGAAAAGTTTGTCTGTCAGGATGTTCGTCTGTGGGTTTGTGCGTGCTCTCATTGGCTGTCAAGCTCTCCCATTGGCTGACTGCGGGGCGGGCGTTGGCTATCATTGGCTTTCATTGCCTGACTACGGGGCGGGCGTTGGCTCTCATTGGCTCTCGCTGCCTCTGAGAGCAAGGCAGGGTGACATAATTATATATACTGTCATTCTCCACCAGGGAGCAGTCCCAGGGGTTCCGCCTGGCCACCCGCACTCACTGCACTCACTGCACTCACTGCCACCCTTCCGCTCTCCACCCTTCCGCCCTCCCCCATTCCGCTCTCCTCCTCCATCGCTCCCCACTCCTAGGAGCGCGCGTGCAAATGCATAGTTCATGATTGGCCCCATAGAAACAACGTGGGTACGTGCACTAGACATAAACAGTGTCTATGACGCTGCGATTGTTCGCGCATGCGCAATAATGATAGGTTTATACAAAGCGGCCACCATACTTTTTGTTTTGTGGTGATGCCGGATGCTCCGGTATACACATGCGCAGTCCGCGCTCTGCCCTAAGGTAGTTGCACTGACGTGCACTAGTTACAAACAATGCCCAGGTTTACACATGCGCAACTATGACACAGCAACAGCACGCTGACACCAGGCGGCCACCATACTTTTTGCTTGCTGGCATCTGACCAATCCTCTGAGCAGGAACGTTATACATAACCACCAGCCTGCAATCTAACAGGTAAGGCTTTCATTGACAACAGGTGAGCTATCTCGCAGGCTTTTCTTATGCTCTGATTGGTGAATTGGGTGTTATGAATCACATGGTGTTGGTATAAATGTATGTCACGGTCATTTGACCATTGCACTGCCCTGAAGGTCGCTCTCTGCAGACCGAAACGTTGGCTGGGGTGCCTGTATTTTTCTACAATACAGAATCATTTTGAACATCATTCCTGGTGTTCTGTCTCCTCATTGCTGGACTTCAATCTGGTAATATCGATAATTTATTTTTTACTCACTCACAATTATTTTTTATTTGATGACAAGTTTTATTTACAACAACAGGACACAGCTATGGGTACAAGTTTTGCACCGCCATATGCAAATGTATTCATGGGTTGGTGGGAGTCACAATTTATTTTTACTAGCACAAATCCTTTTAGAAAACACTTCACATTTTATAAATGTTGTATTGATGACCTGATTATGATTTGGGAAGGTGACTTAATAACACTGCATGCATTTTTTAATTTTATTAATCAAAACTCTAATAACTTAAGATTCACGCACAGTTATAATTGGCACCATATACATTATCTGGACCTTCTACTATTTATAGACATCAACAGGGAGGATGTCTATAGAAAACCTTATTCTAGGAATATGCTATTAAGGGCGGACATTTGCCACCCGTATGTGGTCATTAGAGGTATTCCCAAAGGCCAATTCCTCAGACTGAGGAGAAACTGCTCCACGAAGGAGGGTTTCATCTGACAGTCTGAGGAGTTGAGCATCCGTTTTCAACAAAGAGGCTACAGAAGCAAGGATTTGCAAAAAACATTTGAGGAAGTATTGTCCTTGGATAGACAGACCATATTGACTCAACAAGGGGAAAGGTCCCGGACAGGACTGGCAGATGGGAATGCGAATTTTAAGTCCACTAACCAAGTATACATTGGGGGAAAGAATAAACGTCAACAGGGGATACCTGGATTAGTGGGGATGACACACCACTTATGATTACGCTGTTCAATAAATGTAGCCACCAGGTTCAACAAATTATTCGGAACCACTGGGGCATTTTTCATATGGATCATAGTTTAGTGAATTGTGTGGACAAGGGACCACGTTTTGTATACAGAAAAGCTAAAACGATTGCTTCTTACGTATCCCCCAGCTATGTGGCTTCTTCTACAGCAACCACAAAGAGCTTTGTCACTAAAGGATCCTTTAGATGTGGAGGATGCAAAGTATGCCAGCATATGCAACCCTCGGCACAATTTACAGGGTCTCATTCTAACAAAACATTCCCAATAAAATCTTTTATAAACTGTAATACACAATATGTAGTCTATCTGCTGACATGCGGGTGTTGAGCTAATTATGTAGGGAGAACCACACGAGCCCTCAAGATAAGGGTTTTGGAACACCTGAGATTAATTTAAAAAACGGGACTGTTCACACCTGGTGTCTAAACATTTTACGGAATGTAAAGATGGGGGGGATTGTCACGATGGACACAACTATTATCAACACATTTATATTTTGGGTTTAGATTGAGCATACAAGTTGAGCAAAATAAATTGTCATTTATTTCCTTACTAGACACACACGACAACCTTAGAATACACTTAATAATTACACTTGCTGGTATAGGAATAGGGGAAATTGTCCAGTGAACGAAAACCACAGGAAAAATGTCTTTTAAACTTGCTGTCCGTTTGCATGGTGCGCAAGAGACAAAGCCCATAAATCCTTGGAAAACGAAATGTCCGTTCTGAGTTCGTGGGGTTAGTTAGAGAACCCCAGCACAAACTAATTCCTCAAGATGGAATGTACTTCTTGTTACACTGGAAAGCATTCGTTGTCTTCTGGAATTGCAGGCTGCTGGACTTGGACGCAAAACTTTGGAAAGTTTCTTCAGATGTTACAAGAAAAATCAGACAATGTGGATAGCTTGGGGAGCATGTATATAGGGTCTGATAGCCCAGGGGGGCGCAAACTTTTTTCCATGCGCCCCCCTGCCGGCTGTCCCCTCACTCCCGCGCCCCCCCAACCCCAACTTACCCGCGCTCCGGCGTAATGACGTCACGTTGCCATAGCAACGTGACGTCACATGCACGTTGCCATAGCAACGTGACGTCACATGACCTCGCAGCGTCATTTTTACGTCGCGTTGCCATGACGACGCAGGGAGGAAGCCGCCGGAGCCACGGTAAGTTAGGTTTACAGAGGCCCTGCAGCTCCCCCGGCACTTAATTTAAGTGCCTTCGGGAAGCGCGCGGGGCCTCTGTAAACCCCGCGCCCCCCGTCGGCAGTGTTGCGCCCCCCCTGGGGGTCGCGCCCCACAGTTTGCGCACCGCTGTGATAGCCTATCTCCAACATAGCCCTCCAACCCCAGGCGTGGGAAAAATCATTCCCCAATCCCCTACTTGCCCACAGTTTGGAGAGTGGGCACTCTAGGGATTTCCTGTTCACACAGAGTCTGTGCGACAACGCCACCTTGGCTACTTAGCATAGGTGCACTCCCCTCTTTACCTGGCCTCTCGGGCTGGAAGGGAAACTCAGGGGGTTAGCTAGCCCAAATGGTCAACAGGATTTCCTATTTAGCATCCATCTGGCCAATTCACATCCACCTGACTCTGGGGCTTTCATATGTAGAGACTCACAGGCGTTGGCCCAGCATGTTACCTTTGAAGCTTGCATAGGAAAGTGACTCAGTTCATAGGTGTCAAAACATTTTATTCTTGTGTGCATTTTAATTACCGGAGAAAAAAAAACTTCCTCCTGCTAGTCCCTTTTAAAACCTGCAACAAAAATACACTTTATTGAACATACATGTTCCATATGTGTGTGCTTGGAATGTACTATAATGGGGGATTTTAATTATCCAGACATAGACTGGGGCAATGAGATTAGCGTTGCAACAAAAGGGAACAGGTTTTTGGGGGTGCTTAAAGACAATTATATGACCCAAATTATTGAGGAACCAACCAGGAGAGGGGCAGTTCTGGATTTGGTCATATCAAACAATGTAGAAGTACTGTAATAACAACTATTCAAGTCCTGGAACATTTGGGTAACAGTGATCATACTGTAACATGGTCTCATTTGAAATAAATTATCAAAAAACAGATTACATGGGTTCAATGAAGACCTTCAACTTTGGAAAGGCAGATTTTAATAAACTGAGGTCTAATCTAGTAGTAATACAATGGGATGATGTTTTTGCAGGGAAAAATGTAGAAGATAAATGGGCAGTCTTTAAAACATTGTTAGAAAAGCACACTTATCAGTGTATACCCTTGGGTAATAAGTATAAAAGAAATAAGTCAAAACCAATGTGGCTAAATAAACAGGTAGGGGAGGAAATGGACAAGAAGAGGAAGGCGTTTAGATTCTTTAAGTCAGAAGGGACAGAGACATCAAATCAGAATTATAAGGAATGTAACAAAAATTGCAAAAGTGTAACCAAATTAGCAAAACATACAAAATTAGCAAAATTGGCATACACCCAAGAGTTCTCAAGGAGTTAAGCTTAGTAATAGCAAAACCATTATATTTCATATTCATGGACTCCATTTCCACAGGCTCAGTACCACAAGATTGGCATAAAGCAGATGTGGTGCCTATATTTAAAAAGGGAGCTAGATCACAACCAGGAAATTACAGACCTGTAAGCCTGACTTCAATAGTAGGGAAACTACTTGAAGGTTTAATACAGGATAATATTCAGGAATACCTCATAGAAAATAAAATTATTAGTAATAGTCAGCATGGATTTATGAAGGATAGATCTTGCCAAACTAACCTTATTTGTTTCTTTGAGGAGGTAAGTAGGAATCTAGACCAGGGTAATGCCGTTGATGTGGTCTACTTAGATTTTGCAAAGGGTTTTGATACGGTTTCACACAAGAGGTTGGTGTACAAAATAAATAAAGTTGGACTCAGTAATAATATATGCACTTGGATTGAAAACTGGTTAAAAGACAGACAACAGAGGGTTGTCATAAATGGAACTTTTTCAGGTTGGGCTAAAGTCGTGAGTGGAGTACCTCAGGGATCGGTTCTGGGACCCCTGCTTTTTAACTTGTTTATTAATGCCCTTGAGGTTGGCATCAAGAGCAAAGTCTCCATCTTTGCTGATGATACTAAATTGTGTAAGGTAGTAGAATCAGAGCAGGATGTAAGTTATCTAATTGGCAACATTTTGAAAGCTAGCATATTTTATTAGTCCACAGGATTATTAACTGCTCCAATCTTTTCCACATTTATAGTCTATTTTGTATAAAATGTGTTTTATTTATATTGAATTATTTTGAAGCACAAAGCACATTGTATGAAGTATGACAATGTATTGTCAAGTTCTAATAATGGTAGATCCTTGATAAAGGATTGTAACACTTTCAAAACCTCACATTTGCACATGTACACAAACAGGAGACCCGTGAGGTTTCCACACCTCAGCTGACACTACAAAATCCTTAAAGAACTATCTTTTTAAGTCTATGTCTAACAATAATAAACCATCACCATGAATATATTTGTGGATTGTTTTCTGCAGCACCCCAGAACAGGAGCAGCTGATGTTGATGTGGCTGAGCTGGATGATAAAAGAAGAGGCTTATTTTGAAAGGTGAGCCTATCGTTTATAACACCGTTGAATAGCATATTAATAGGTACTGACGTCAGGATTTTTTTAAATGAATTATTTCTTGTTTGTCCTTTACAGTACTGCTGGCGTGTCTGCTTCATTTGGAGAGATGCTGCTCTTGGTTGCCATGTACTTCCATAGCAACCAGCTCAGTGCCATCATTGATCTGGTTTGTTCCACTTTGGGAATGAAGGTGATTGAACCCCCACGATTGCTGTATAGCTGGGAAGTGTGTTTGTGTGTACGTGCCTGCGTTCGTGCTTGTGTACCGGTCTCCTTAACAACTTCAATCATTGAGGAGCTTGTTATTCATTTGGCCCCTGATTCGGTGAAACCATGGTAAACAAAAAGTAACAGAATTGAAGCCATTGTAAGAAAAGTAAAAAAACAGATTAAAACAAAAATCACACTTTAAGCTCTTTAAAAAAAATAAAAATGGAATTCAAGATTTTTTTTTCTTGTTTTGCATTTAGTGCGTTATGGAAATGCACATGTGGAAATTAGTGCATATAGTGGGTTTGTAGCACATAATTATTTTACCATTTTGAAAGTAACCAGAACTTATAAAGTTTATATTTCTCTTTAAGAATGAATATATAATCTTTGCTGTAGGATAGCTGCATGGCTCTTTCTGTGTGAAGGGTCTCTGAAATGTCATTTTTTTATTTTATTTATTGCTTTCGCCTGTTTCTGTTTTTTCTAGATTGTCATTAAACCCAGCTCACTCAGCAGAATGAAGACCATTTTCACCCAGGAGATTTTTACAGAACAGGTATGCACTTTGCTCACTTTTCACACAACCAGAGAACAAACGTTTCGTATTTTATAATGATACTGATTATGATTATACAGATGCAGCGCTTTGGTCAGTTGTGCGGTCGTAGAGCATGTGCTGGTGCACTGTGTGCAAAGTGTTGACTGTCCACGGCGCAGTGCATATTAGTCGGTAGTGGCCCATCGGGATTAACACAGCAAGGGTCCCTGCTTCTGAATTGGACTCGCAAAACCACTACCTAAATAACATACACCAAGCGCTAATCTACAAAACAATATAACAATATACTAATAAGGTAACCTGTGCCTAATGCCAGGACTTAACTGTGACCTAATATACAGGATGACTATAAATAGGAATGGCTGCCCAGGGGACTCCCAAACACAAGTACTCTCACTGCACTCGTTATAAATCAATACATAGAAAACGAAATGTGATCTCCGGACCCAAAAAGTGAACTGTAAATAGAATCACCAATCCCCACTGTCCAAAATAAAGTCCACACTTTGCCCCCAGTCCGAGAGATTAGTCCTGTTTGTGAAGACTTGACAGGCTTCTTTCTCTCATATCTTGCAGACGCACTTACTAGAATGCCCTCCTACTGTCTCTCTACGTTCTTCCTACCAACCAATTAGATTGTATGCTCTTCGGAGCAAATACTCCTTTTCCTAAATGTTACTTTTAAGTCAGAAGCACTTCTTCCCTTTGTGTTATTTATATCTTATTATGTGTTATTTATTTATATCGTATTATTTATGATTATAACTATTACTCTATGTACATTAATGGCGCTGAACAAATAAAGACATACATACATCTTCTCCTGTTATAAAATATTAAGGGGACACACCATTGCGCAGTGGACCAGGACTGTTAGGGATTAATACTGCAGACACTCAAAATGTCTACTTACAAGATTGTATTCACCGTATCTATCAAGATACTATCTGTGCTTTGGCCAGCGTCTTCTCTACGACCTCCACGAACCCCACGTGGTACGCCTGATTTGGATCCGACTGCCTCTCTCTTGTAATCATACACCGTGCACCGGAACAGTCCCACCGATAGAATAAAAGAGGAAAAGAATGGTGCGGTACTGCAAATAAGACTTTAATAAAAACAAATACACAAGACGAATGCACACTTACATTGTGTCACGTCTTTCCATACAACACAGAAATGCAGTCCGCAGCTGGAAATCTCTGCTCCTTGCAGTGTCTAGCCTGTTCGTCGTTCATGCCTCAGATGTGGGCTCCGACAACCTTTGCTACTAGTATTACTGCTTTGCTACAAAGACTCCTCACTGATCGGCAAACCAAACTACAAAGCTCCTCCCTCCTTACGCGTGTCATGACGTCATCAGTCACTTTCTCAGGGGATTATTGAGCCGTAACCACAGAATGTACTATTTATACCTCCAGGGATTAACCCTTTCATTACCTGAGGGAGCGGACAATTTTATAAGGCAGGAGCCTAAACGGGTAGAAAGGAAGATCTAGACTGGAAGATTCAGAGGGAGGAGAGGAGGAACAAGAAAGAGAAAGTAACCAGACCCAGGGAGGAACTGGTAGAGAGGACTTATATCTTCAATATTAGCAGCTACAAACTTAGCACTACAGAAACTAGTATTCTATCTAAAGGGTTAAACTTTGCGCCCACCAGAGGCCCCAATATGTTTAACCTTTAAATAGATGTCCACAAGTTTGCCCGGAAGCTCACGCTTAAAAATTATTATATGAGAGATCTGCTCACTGCATCCATCAATCCGGTGAACAATGCAGTGAGGGTACAGGTCCCACCTCCTCTCACTCCATTTAGGAATCCATCAATATTCTACCCGAAGGCTGTTCGAGGTAATTTTATAGACACGTTCCCCGAGATGGTGATTGATTTGGAAGTGGCCACTGCAGATTTTAAATGTCATAAACATAACGTCGCCAGGGAGGAGAAAGCAGTTAAAAATGTGGAGAATAATAAGAATATAGTAATAAAATCAGCTGACAAAGGGGGGCGGGATTGTAGTTATAGACTTGGCATACCACAAGGAGGAAGCCCAGAGGATTTTAAGTGATGTTCTGACATATAAGAAAACTTGAACAAAATCCTACTATTCAGTTAAAATTTATGCAGTTTTCTACTTCATTCCAAAGATCCACAAAGATTTAAATAGACCTCCTGGATGACCCATTATATCGGGAATTGGATCCCTCACATCCAACTTCTCCCAATTTTTAGATCACTTTTTGCAAAAATATGTGATACAGATTCTTTCGTATCTTATAGACACGACACATGTCCTTAACATCATCCAGGATTTAGTGTGGAATGAAGGGTGGATCTGGATGACGTGACGTGACCTCACTGTACACTGTGATCGATCATGCTTTGGGATTGCAGGCTATCCAAAAGGTTTTGGATGATGATGTATGTGTTGATATTGGTCTGAAACAATTTATCTTAGATGGAGTCAAGTACAGCAGGGCCCCGCTTCTCGGCGCTTCATTTTTTGGCGATCCGCCGATATGGCGGCACTGAGAAGGGGGCCGCCATCTTTGATCCTCAGTCGCGCATGCCCAGAACGGGCGGTTGCGCCTGGCGCGCATGCACAGACCGTTGTCTGCGCGCGCATACCATAGTTTGCGCGCGCAGAACATAGGCCGCGCATGCGCAGACCATAGGCTGCGCATGCGCAGAACGGCAAAAACGCCGTTCTGTGCATGCACAGAACTGAAAATCGCCGGATCCGCTTTCCGCCGATTTTCACTATACAGCGGGCCCCTGGAACGGAACCCGCCGTATACCCGGGGCCCTGCTGTACATTTTGACCCACAATTAGTTTTGCTATGATAACAATTTTTACCTCCAGACACGCGACACAGCAATGGGACTAGGTTTGCACCAGGTTATGCAAATTTATTAATTAGCATGTGGGAAGAAGACCATATTTGGAATAGTAACCCATTTGGTGTGAACCTAGTGCTCTGGAAGAGATATAACGATGATGTGCTGTGTGCCTGGAAGGGATCTGTGGAAGACTTAGGAATGTTCAAATTACACCTCAACATCAATGCTTACAATCTCAAATTTACTTTGAATCATGATACCACTACGATTCATTTTTTTTAGATTTATCTTTGAATATTGAAGATGGTATTATACAGACCAAAACCTTTTACAAAGAGGTTGATGCTAACACTTACCTTTTGGCACACAGCCACCAACACAACCACCATCATCCTAGGTGGCTGAGAAATATCCCCCAGGGTCAGGCACGCAGAGTAAAGAGAAACTGTTCGCAAAAACATATCTGTGAGGAACAGCTAGGGGATCTTAGACAAAAAACGTATTGAAAGGAAGTACAAAGCTAGAACAATTGATCAAGCCATTCAATTTGTGGATAAGGTGGATAGGAGTAGACTTACAACTATGAACAAAATCAAACCGAGGACCAATGTGGAGGTTGGGGAATTTATCCCATTCATCACCCAATATAATAGTATGGCTCCCAAAATTAATAGGGTACTAAATAAACATTGGGGGATTCTATAAAGGGACAAGGTATTGGGATCGATCCTACTCACCAAATCACAAATTGTTTATAAAAAAGCCAAGAATCTTAAAATTACAGTGGCACTGAGTTGCCCTATCAGTGCCTCAAGAATTAAAGACGAAACATGGTTAAATGGCCTTAAGGGGTATTATACATGTGGGAAGTGTATTGGTTATGGATATAGTTCTAAATGTAAGGGATTTAAGTCCAATGTCACTGCAAATCATATGACATTGAGTCATTTATTAATTGAAAAACAAGTTAGTGTGTATATGCTTGAATGCCCATGTGGGCTACAGTATATCGGAAGAACGAGGCGTTTTGCAGAGCATGTCTACAACATTAAAAGAGGATTGGAGACACCGTGTCTCCAATCACTTCAGGATTAAACACGGGCAAAACTCGCAAGGGTATGTAAAGGCATTGCTTGTCCGAAGGCCAATTGGTGAGGGGGGGACAGGTTGAGTGTGTTGTCCAGGCGCGAAAGTTATAGATATACACACTCAAGACCCTTGCCCTCGATGGCTTGAACATTGAGTTTGGTTTGGCATCCTTCCTAAAATAGTAATATAGTGATTTAACATCTAAAATCACATCTATCTTTGTATGCATTGCCTCTAGGTGGTGATAGGTCTGTAGTTTAAATTATGATTTTATCATTTTATATTCGTTTTTATGGAATATTAGTGGGTGATTGCTCATTTAAAAAAAAAATTAGGTTTATGTTTATTAGATTCTAACTGTAATATTATTATGTCTATTGTTGATATTCTACCCAGATTTCAGAATGATTAGGGTTTTTGCTGTTCTGAAAGGAGGAAAGGAATAACCCCAATACCTATATCAGTCAATGTGCTTTGAATGACAGGTATTTCAATCTTTGCATTAGTCAGCACGACTGGCCCTGTTCATTAAACATGTTATACCTCAGGTAATGAAAGGGTTAATCCCTGGAGGTATAAATAGCACATTCTGTGGTTACGGCTCCATGATTCCCTGAGGAAGTGACTGCTGACATCACAAAATGCGTAGGGAGGGAGGAGCTTTGTAGTTTGGTTTGCTGATCAGTGTGGAGTCTTTGTAGCAAAGCAGTAATACTAGTAGCAAAGGTTGTCGGAGACCACAGCTGTGAGGCGTAAACGACTGACGGGCTAGACACTGCAAGGACATAGAATAAAAAGCAAATGCGCGCAGTCTCAATAGATCCCCTTGATTCAAAGTATGTGCTCTCCCTCTGCAGCTTTCACTCTCCCGTGATCAGCGGGGTGGATAGGAAACATGCAAACAAAAAGAAAGCGCAAAAAGGAAAAACACAGTTAGTAAAAATAATTGTCTTTATACCAATTAAAATAAAACTACATAATAAGAAAGTACATAAAAAGGATTCACATGAACCCACAATTCCACAATAGTGCCTTGTCATTGTGGAATTGTGGGTTCATGTGAATCCTTTTTATGTACTTTCTTCTTATGTAGTTTTATTTGAATTCGTATAAAGACAATTATTTTTACTAACTGTGTTTTTCCTTTTTGCGCTTTCTTTTTGTTTGCATAGACACTGCAAGGAGCAGAGATTTCAAGAAGCGGATGGCATTTCTGTTTTGTATGGAAAGACGTGACACAATGTAAGTGTGCATTCGTCTTGTGTATTTGTTTTTATTAAAGGGTTATTTGCAGTACCGCACCATTCTTTTCCTCTGTTATTCTATCAGTGGGACTGTTCCGGTGCACAGTGTATGATTACAAGAGAGGGGCGGTCGGATCCAAATCAGGCATACCACGTTGTAAGGAATCCGCTCCTGGGTTTGGCTGAAACCTATTCCTTACAGAACTATGCAGTTTCTAGACAACTCTCCCTTGTTTCTGCAATCAGTATCCCCTGCTCCTGCAATCATTGTAGCCTGCATGCCTCCTGTGCAGCTCTGCCCTATTCGCTGGCTATATTATATAGAGCCAGACCCTCCCCCCAGGAAGTGGCTGAGCATAAACCAAGATTCACTTGGATGTACTGTGTTTGCCACAAACACTCCCTGACGTAGCCATTCCTTGTTCCAGTGGCCTGCTGCATATCCTCCTTTCAGAGGTCTGTTTCCTTGTTCCAGTGACCTGCTGCATATCCTCCTTGCAGAGGTCTGTTTCCTTGTTCCAGTGGCCTTCTGTATATCCTTGTTGCAGAGGCCTGGTTCCTGTAGCCTGCTGCATATCCTCCTTGCAGAGGCCTGCTTCCTGGTCCCTGTAGCCTGCTGCATATCCTCCTTGCAGATGCCTGGTTCCTGTACTGAATGTTCCTTGGCCGGTCTGCATTCTCCCCTTGCAGAGGTAAACCACGGGTGAATCACAGATTAACCCCTCAGACGCTCAGAAAAAACAAAGTCCTGTATATATTAAATCAATGAATATGGTACTCTGTTATAACCCCACATGAATGAAATATAACCTTATGTAATGTGTCCTCCAGCAACAGGCTTACCATAAGCACCAAATAGTTGAGATAAGGAGACCTATTGTGAATTCAAAGGTTAATGGGGTAAACGATGCAGTACCTTTAGTTGAATCTTCTTTAAATGATGAGGCTGCTCCTGTTTGACCGACCTTTCATTGCGCGTAGTAAGTTGAATAAAATTGTGGAACTCCACCGCCATGGATAATGAGCTGCATACCTGCCGCCTACCCTCTACCCGCTGGCTAGCGGTGGGTGGTCACGTGACCGGCGGCCGCGGCGAGACTCCCCGATCCAAAACAGGAACTGCTGTGGTTGCACTTACTGAATAAGTGTAGCGCCTCACCGCCACGGTAGATGTATGATGTCTTCACCGCCAACCCTCACCCGCTTGATGCGGTGGGCGGTTACGTGACCGGCGGCCGCGACGAGACTTCCGGACAGGGAACAGGAGCAGCTGGATGTCAACTATGTCAGCGAATCGGCGTGCTAGCTGCAATCTGTGGAGCATGTAGAATCCTCCCGAAGGGGGTGTTAGCGCTGCACAGCCGAAATGAAGGACTTGCTGGAGACTGATGATATGATTATAGAAAAACTTTATTGCACATAGTGCAAGCAGATCCTCTTGACGCGTTTCTGCCTAGTTGGCCTTTGTCAAAAGAGTGATCTGCCTGCATGAAAAACACATACATATAGGGTGTGTGAATGACCACACCTGTCCCTATTATCCAATTCAACAGGCCACAGGTGTATAACATCACCACTCCACAATATGAAAGATAATATAAGAAATAAATAGAACATGTTAAAAGAAATGACCAAAATACGCTTATATCAAGCAATACATGGCATTATATATAAACAACCCATTTTGCCTGAAAAAGATAATATAGTCTTTAAGTATGGTGATACAAATATATACATTGGTCATGATTAAAAACAAAAACATATTTAAAGAAAGAGAAATATGTGTTAATACATGAAATCACACAGTGTGCCTTAATCTTGCATTAAATCCATAATGTTATTCTAGTAATATACCCGACTGAATGGATAGAGGTATTTAGGGAAACAGTGTGACTTATAAATGACAATTGTAGTTATTGGGTATTGCCCAAGGGACTATTGAATGTATTTGGTATCATACATATATAATTATATTCAATGAAACGAAAAAGGAAAAAGAAAAAGAAAAAATAAGCAGCAGAAACAAAGGCCAGGGAAGGATACAAAAAAGTCAACCAAAGTTGATACATATATGTATGGCTAGATACATTAGTCATGTAAAAAATGTTTCAGTTCCCATTCCACATTTAAACCATAAGGCTGCAATGTGTTCAGAGAAAAGATCCATGACATTTCTTTTTTGTTTAAACGATTTAACCTATCCCCTCCTCTCACATGACTGGAAACATGTTCAGCACCAAAAAATTTAAAGTTTTTTAACCCACCCTGGGGACAATGTGCAAAATGTTTAGCCACTGGATGGAATAAATCTCGTTTGTTAATTAGCCGAATATGTTCTGAGATTCTGATGTATAGAGATCTAATGGTCCTACCCACATATTTATAATTACACCCACATGTGATCACGTACATAACATGAGTTGTTTGACAATTGATAAATGTATTTATCCTATATTTGCTGTTTGGAAACAATGTGTGTATCCTTTTTGTGGGAGATGCGTATTTACAATATTTACAAAAACCACATCTGTAAAATCCTTTAGGGATGTTTCCCATGTTAGATTGTTTTGATTGAAACATACTTCTAGAGATAGATGTGGCTAACGTGTTGGCCTTCCTGAATGCAAATTTAGGTCCTGTTTTAGTAAACAATTCTAGGTCCTTATCCAATTTAAGTATATTCCAATGTTTTGAAATTATTTGTCTAATTTGTGACGCTTGTTTACTGTATTTTGTTATAAATAGGGGATTATCATTAAATCCCCATTTATTGCGTTTGTTAATTGTGTCACTCTTTTTATGACTCAACAGTTGAGCTCGGTCCATAGAATCTGCACTCATGAAGGCCATATCTACATTTTCCTGTGTATATCCTCTTGATAGGAATTTGGACCCTAATGTTTTTGAGTGTTTCAAAAATGTTTCTTGGTTGGAGCAAAGACGTTTGTATCTCATGAACTGTCCTTTTAGAATTCCACGGATCAATGCTTTCGGGTGACTACTATCTGCACGTAGGTACGAATTCCTGGCGTGCGGCTTCGTAAAGATATCAGTTTGTATACCTGTCACTGGATCACCACTCTTTTATTTACAAATTAAATTCTAATGATGTTAATCTTCATTTCACTTTTGATACTAATATTGAGAAAATCAACTATCTTGATGTGACCATCCATGGTGATCCAGTGACAGGTATACAAACTGATATCTTTACGAAGCCGCACGCCAGGAATTCGTACCTACGTGCAGATAGTAGTCACCCGAAAGCATTGATCCGTGGAATTCCAAAAGGACAGTTCATGAGATACAAACGTCTTTGCTCCAACCAAGAAACATTTTTGAAACACTCAAAAACATTAGGGTCCAAATTCCTATCAAGAGGATATACACAGGAAAATGTAGATATGGCCTTCATGAGTGCAGATTCTATGGACCGAGCTCAACTGTTGAGTCATAAAAAGAGTGACACAATTAACAAACGCAATAAATGGGGATTTAATGATAATCCACTATTTATAACAAAATACAGTAAACAAGCGTCACAAATTAGACAAATAATTTCAAAACATTGGAATATACTTAAATTGGATAAGGACCTAGAATTGTTTACTAAAACAGGACCTAAATTTGCATTCAGGAAGGCCAACACGTTAGCCACATCTATCTCTAGAAGTATGTTTCAATCAAAACAATCTAACATGGGAAACATCCCTAAAGGATTTTACAGATGTGGTTTTTGTAAATATTGTAAATACGCATCTCCCACAAAAAGGATACACACATTGTTTCCAAACAGCAAATATAGGATAAATACATTTATCAATTGTCAAACAACTCATGTTGTGTACGTGATCACATGTGGGTGTAATTATAAATATGTGGGTAGAACCATTAGATCTCTATACATCAGAATCTCAGAACATATTCGGCTAATTAACAAACGAGATTTATTCCATCCAGTGGCTAAACATTTTGCACATTGTCCCCAGGGTGGGTTAAAAAACTTTAAATTTTTTGGTGCTGAACATGTTTCCAGTCATGTGAGAGGAGGGGATAGGTTAAATCGTTTAAACAAAAAGAAATGTCATGGATCTTTTCTCTGAACACATTGCAGCCTTATGGTTTAAATGTGGAATGGGAACTGAAACATTTTTTACATGACTAATGTATCTAGCCATACATATATGTATCAACTTTGGTTGACTTTTTTGTATCCTTCCCTGGCCTTTGTTTCTGCTGCTTATTTTTTCTTTTTCCTTTTTCGTTTCATTGAATATAATTATATATGTATGATACCAAATACATTCAATAGTCCCTTGGGCAATATCCAATAACTACAATTGTCATTTATAAGTCACACTGTTTCCCTAAATACCTCTATCCATTCAGTTGGGTATATTACTAGAATAACATTATGGATTTACTGCAAGATTAAGGCACACTGTGTGATTTCATGTATTAACACATATTTCTCTTTCTTTAAATATGTTTTTGTTTTTAATCATGACCAATGTATATATTTGTATCACCATACTTAAAGAATATATTATCTTTTTCAGGCAAAATGGGTTGTTTATATATAATGCCATGTATTGCTTGATATAAGGGTATTTTGGTCATTTCTCTTAACATGTTCTATTTATTTCTTATATTATCTTTCATATTGTGGAGTGGTGATGTTATACACCTGTGGCCTGTTGAATTGGATAATAGGGACAGGTGTGGTCATTCACACACCCTATATGTATGTGTTTTTCATGCAGGCAGATCACTCTTTTGACAAAGGCCAACTAGGCAGAAACGCGTCAAGAGGATCTGCTTGCACTATGTGCAATAAAGTTTTTCTATAATCGTATCATCAGTCTCCAGCAAGTCCTTAATTTCGGCTGTGCAGCGCTAACACCCCCTTCGGGAGGATTCTACATGCTCCCCTTGCAGAGGCCTGCATCATGGGCTGCTCCCGCTCCTCACGCAGAGGCCATTCCTACGCATCAGCTTCTACGCTGAAGCGCTACGCACCTGTCTCCCTGTTGCCTAAACCCCAGCTTGGATATCGTGAACCCTGCCTTCTCCAGCCCTGACCGTGGCTTGTCTATGGATTACCCTGCCTTCTCCAACCCTGACCCGGCTACGTCTGACCACGGAATCCACACTCCGGACCTGACTCCGTGGTTTAAGGTCGGGGTATATGCATCCCCACCTCAGCCCCGTGGTCTGGTCCTTGTTTGTGGCGAGCATGTCTGTTACAGTATACTCAGCCCCACAAACTCAGACCCCGCTGAGGTGGGGTTAGGCCAGTTCCTGTTTGAATGACTGTCTCCACCTGAAAACCAGTCCCTGTTTAAAGGCCTAACTCTGTCTAAAAGACAGCTCTGTAAAGAACTCCTTATTAAGGCCTAGCGCCTTAGAGAGTTAAAACAGAGCCTGGCCTCCTGTGTTCTTTCTCCTGGTTCCCTTGTCACCTGGGAAAACGTGGATCCTGTGAGACTGGCGCAGACTCGAAATACGCTCCATGAACTGTCCCTATCTATGGACTAGTGCATACAAATTCTTGTTGCTAGACAGTCCTCCTGTGCTACTAGTCCTGTTACTAAACCCTTGGGGGTACCTCCTGTCACGAGAGCTTGCGACAGGCTGTAATTTACACCAAAACTATATATAAATATATATATACCTGGGTTTGAACTGGGACGAGACTTAGATATGATAAATAGAATTTATTCCTTGATAAAGGTGAACACAACAGATTATACAATAACAGGCAAAATATAGACACTTACGTAAAGATTATGGCAAGACAGCCAGCAGGATTACAGACTGCTACTTCTCCCATTTCCCAGTTGACATCACAGCAAAACAGGCAGGACACATGCATGGCATTCCTTCTCAGCAATCAAGATGGTATAGCACAACAGGCCTGATGACATGCAGGCCTGAAGATCATTTGCATGAAGAACTATGAACAACTTTGCATGAACAACATGAACATGAACAACTTGGGTAAAGGGTGGCTTTGACTTATATATCATTTTAACCCCCCTCTTTCCCAGTTTACGGCTCCGTAAAATCCTCTTTGAAGCTTTTGAAGCTAGGTTTGGAATTCCATGGTCAGTGTGAAAAGTTACACTGACTCTGGTTAATTCCTTTTGTCCGTTGGGCCAAGCATAAGCAATTAGCCACTTAGCCTTGGTCTTTGATGATCAGGTTTGTAAATTCTCCTTTCCTGCTCATCACAACAGGGGTTCCTCAGAACTCAACCAAAGTTTCATATTTACTGCAAATCATTGCATAACTTCCGTTCCGTAATACACACAGTCAGGTGAGATATATTAATACGGCCTGTGACACCTGATGGTCGTAGAGAGACCCATCATTACACTGTAATATGAAAATGATTAGAGATATTAATATCTGGCATTTCGTAACGGGTAAATGTACAATGTTTAGCCTCAAAACGATGGGCTACATCCAACGGATACACATACACTGGCGACACACTTTATTCGAGCTTGGCTAGTCCCACGAATTCGGGTATACCCGGGTGTATTGAGGTTTGTGACTGTTTTCTGCCCGAGTACATTGAGTTATTTTCCAAGCAGGGATTGAAGCATTTTATTCCCGCTGGCTGCAATACTTCACAGTATATATATATAAACTGCATTACAATTCATGAATTTATGCCATCTGGTAGACACGCGAAGCATTGCAGCCTATTAAATCCTAATCATTATCATTTAACAGATCAGCCGCCCATCAGCCAGGCATGAACCCAGGCTGGGAAGGCAAATGCAACGGGGCTTGTCAGAGGTTAGGAGTGGCGCATTCCAGGTATCTGCCAGGTACATACCGGGTATTTGCTCGAATAAAGTGTGTCGGTGCAGTATGTAAATCTTATCCTTTTCTGCCCAGGACATCTCATAATATTCTTATATTTAATAAAGTTACTCACTTTGATTTGCTGTTGGGGGTAGCCCCCCCCCCCCCCCCCCCCCTGGCCCCATCAATAAAACCTTTTGAAGCAGGCTTTTGGCTTTTGGCATATCCAATTAGGTCAGTTACCTATTGATCAGGGCGATGTATCACACCTCTCTGTTGATATACACTTCCAGTGAATATCACACGTGACTAGACTCATATGAGGCACCATTTGGTTCCTCATGCATTACAAAGGCAGGCATTCTGCCTGTACATTTTAAAAACCCTTCTGCTTTTCACCTTCCACTCCAATTAAGCCCTTTGAAGTCCAGGTTTCCTGAAAAGACACCATACAGTGGAATTTCCTTAAACTGTAGCTTATTAACCCCTGATGATCCAATGTGTGTGTTATGCAAACACTGATTAACCCAGACATTACAATGGGACAGGGAAACAGGGGAGAATACATTTACAGGTTATAACAAGGGTAAAATCACATTTCTGGGCCTCAGCCCAGTTAACCCCTTGTCTCCCTGGCGAGGTTAGAGGGGGGCCCTTGGGGTGTAACCCCGTTAATCCCGGGCCAAACCCTCCCTACCGTCACACCTCCTTCTCCTGAAAATTACCAAACTGATTTTGTATCTCTGAAGCCAAAAGAAGAGTTTGCCACGATCCCTGGTTATGATACAACCTCATTTCTCTGACTCTCTGATGTTATGCCTTCTTTAACCCCTGCTTGCAAACCTTTTGAGGCACCCTTTGTGTATTCTTGTAATTCCCAAGCCAATGTTACATTCATAGAGCCAGAAGATGAACCTTCTATGCCCCCAGTTTCTAAGTCAAACCCTTTTTTCTCTGACTCACATGCACTGCCTGCTTTAACCCTTGCTAGTTCTCAACCCCTTGGTTTAAAGGCAGACCTTCCACATTTTGCCTCCCTTGAGGTTCATATTGCTGAGGTTCATTGCTTTCATCCCCCTGTCCCAGCTAAAGTTCCTGCTACTGAGTTCCCTGAGACTTCTTTTGAAATAGTGATCCCAGTTAAAAATGATGCTCGTGAATCTGCTTTAGCCAAGAGCCAACACACAGATTCCCCTGTCTCTAAAACTCTTGCTACACCCAATGCTATTCCTCCTGTGTCTCAGACATTTGAAATGCCTGCCTTTGGCTCTAAGGTTGCGAACCAGCTGCGGCCGGCGGGGCGCGCGGCCGCGGACCACCAGACCCTTGCCCAAATGGTCCCTGCCCCTGCTGCCTCCTTCCGGCAGGGCTGACTACGTACTGTGACGCGTCAGCCGGCCGATGCTGCAAGAATCTAGTGATTTTCAGCGCTGACGCGTCACGCGGTACGCGATTCAGCCAATGAAGAGGAGGGGAGGGAAGGAGCTAGATGGGAGGCACCTTCGGCGGGGAGCAGGGAAGGAGCTGCGGGTTAAAGTGTGTGTGTATGTATGTGTATGTGTGTATGTATGTGTGTATGTGTGTGGGGGGGTGGACGGCACCACGATCAGATCCCTCCCCCCTCCCTCCCATTCCGCCCTCCCACTCCCATCCCACTCCCGCCCCCCTTCCGCTCCGGCTCCCTACAGACCGCATATCGCGGTCTGTGTCTGTCAGTGCCCCGCCTGTCTGCAGTGCGGGCGTGCTGACTGAGGGAGCGGGGCCTTAGCCTAAGTCTGTTTCCTTAGAACCTCCTATGGCAATTAGTTCCCCTTTTGCTGCCTCTCCAGCTATCACTTCTGAGATCAGTCTATCTGTCTCTGATTCCTTTGCATGGTTTCAGTCCTCTGTTACCGCATCTAAGGACTCTCCAGCAGTTCCTGTGTTAACCTGTGCTATGTATAAGGCTCCTGATATAAAAGCAGGCTTCCCTGTTTCTGATTTTTCTGTAGTATGTGAGATGCCTATCACTAATTCTAAAACACCTGCTTTGAAAGGTGCTTTCTCTCATTTGCCTGTAATGTCTGCAGTTCCCTTGATTGATTCTAAGGCCTTGGTCCCGCTGCGCTCGGTGGCGCGGGCGGCCACACGCGAGTTCCGCACCAGCAGGGGAATCCTCCCGAGCCGGTCCCCCCTGGCGGCACAGCGCACTCACGCTGTGGCGCGTCAGCCGCTATGGGATACAAGAGAATGGTGATCCCTAGCGTTGACGCGTCACGTGGTGTGGCTGTAAGCCAATGGGGAGGGGAGGCTTCGGGAGGAGGAGAGGCTTCTGGGAGCGGGGAGGAGTGTGGAGTGAAAGCAGCGTGAGTGCCTGTCTGTGTGTGTGTCTGAGTGCCTGTCTGTCTGTGTGTGTGTGTGTATGAGTGCCTGCGTGTGTGTGTGTGTGCCTGCGTGTGTGTGTTGCTTACTTACCTTCAATCAGCAGCTCCAGCCCGAGCCGTGGAGGGAGGGGGGGGAGAGTAGCGGGTCCCTCCGCTCAAGCCACGCCCACCCCCCTGTCAAGCCTCCCACTCCCGCCCACCTCCCGCTCCCTACAGACCGCATATCGCGGTCTGTGTATGTCAGCGCCCAGCCTGTATGCAGTGCAGGCGCGCTGACTCTGGGAGCGGGGCCTTAGCCTAAGGCCTGGGACATAGTAAAGACTTTGGTAGTGCTGCTGCTCGCTCTTGCTTGCTGCCGCTCGCTCTACCAGGAGCTTTTTGCTGTCCTGGCAGAGGAGACAGCAAGCACGCTTGGGAGGCGGGTATCACTGTGTGTGTCACTTGGTAGCTGTCAGTGTGTGTGTGATTGGGTAACTGTGTGTGTCATTTTGAAGTGGTTTGTGTGTCACTAGGGAACGTGTGTGTGTGTGTGTGTGTGTGTGTGTGTGTGTGTGTGTGTGTGTGTGTGTGTGTGTGTGTGTGTGTGTGTGTGTGTGTGTGTGTGTGTGTTATATAATATTTTAAAAATTAAAAAAGACATGTGAGAATAAATTATTTATTAACATTGTGCTACTTTGATAAATATATACATACAGTACACATACACAACACACACACACATATATATACATTTTATATATACTACAATTTTTGGCCCATATAGCACCACCGACTTATCATTGCATATTGATTTAGAAGTCGGTATTTAGTTACATTAATTAATCTTGTGGATGCGGGGTCCGTTCCTTCTCTTACAAATAAATATATATATATATATATATATATATATATACACACACACACACATTCACCACACATATATACACACACATACACCACATATATATATATATATATATATATATATATATGTATATACATACATGTGTGGTGTATGTGTGTGTGTATGTATATATATATATGTGTGGTGTATGTGTGTATATATATATATATATATATATATAGTATATATATATATATATATATATATGTAGTATATATATATATATATATATATATATATACAGTGCTTGACAAATCACCCAAAAATCTACTCGCCGAACCAAAAAATCTACTCGCCACCTAGTCCCGCCCCAACCCCGCCTCTAGTCCCGCCCCCAACCCCGCCTCTAATCCCGCCCCCAGCCCCGCATTTAAAAAAAACCATAAATGAAATAAATTTAATACATTTCTCGTAAGAACATTCGTTTTTGACATAAGTTTATTTATTGTATTACATTATACTACAATTAGTCCTTGTTTTGTGTGTGTGTATGTGTGTGTATAAATGTCGAATCTAGAAAAAAAAGCCAGATGTGAATGACTAGTTTCCTGCACCCCTTAACTAGTGCCTGGATGCCCCCGCTTTAGAATGTTTGACGCAGCAATCCCACCTGGGATCTTACCTGATCCGCAGACCCTCAATGTCCAGGTACCTCATTCCCACAATGTTATACATTGGAGGGGATGTGTTCCCTACCTGTCTTCTGGGTTAAGGGGGATTCCAATGTCTTCTGTGTGAAGCTTGAGTCAGATCTGGAAGAAAGCAGTATAGGTTATTTCGGTGTAGTATAGGGCAGTTAAGATATACAGGGTAAATAAAATATCCAGATCCAGATTGTGAGACAGAGAGAGGGTGAGACAGAGAGAGGGTGAGACAGAGAGAGGGTGAGACAGAGAGAGGGTGAGACAGAGAGAGGGTGAGACAGAGAGAGGGCGAGACAGAGAGAGGGCGAGACAGAGAGAGGGCGAGACAGAGAGGGCGAGACAGAGAGAGGGCGAGACACAGAGAGAGGGTGAGAGAGAGAGACGGAGAGAGGGTGAGAGAGAGAGACGGAGAGAGGGTGAGAGAGAGAGACGGAGAGAGGGTGAGAGAGAGAGACGGAGAGAGGGTGAGAGAGAGATGGAGAGAGGGTGAGAGAGAGACCGAGAGAGAGACCGAGAGAGGGTGAGAGAGAGACGGAGAGAGGGAGAGAGAGAGGGAGAGAGAGAGGGTGAGAGACGGAGAGAGGGTGACTGTGGGGGGATGGGGTGACTGGGTGGGGTGATGGGGAGACTGGGTGGGGTGATGGGGTGACTGGGTGGGGTGATGGGGTGATTGGGTGGGGTGACTGGGTGGGTGATTGGGTGGGGTGACTGGGTGGGTGATTGGGTGGGGATTACTGACTGACTGGGTGGGGATTACTAACTGTCTGACTGGGTGGGGTGACTGGGCAGGGGGGTGGGATGACTGACTGGGTGGGGGGGTGACTGACTGGGTGGGGGGTATGACTGACTGGGTGGGGGGGTATGATTGACTGGGTGGAGGGGGTATGACTAGGTGGGGGGGTATGACTGACTGGTTGGGGGTGTATGACTGACTGGGTGGAGGGGGTATGACTGGGTGGTGGAGGGGGTATGACTGGGTGGGGGAGGGGGTATGACTGGGTGGGGGGGGGTATGACTGGGTGGGGGGGGTTATGACTGACTGGGTGGGGGGGGGGGTTATGACTGACTGGGTGGGGGGGGTTATGACTGACTGGGTGGGGGGGTATGTTTGACTGGGTGGGGGGGTATGTTTGACTGGGTGGGGGGGTATGATTGACTGGGTGGGGGGGTATGACTGACTGGGTGGGGGGTATGACTGACTGGGTGGGGGGGGTTATGACTGACTGGGTGGGGGGGTATGACTGACTGAGGGGGTATGACTGACTGGGTGGGGGGGGTATGACTGACTGGGTGGGGGGGTATGACTGACTGGGTGGGGGGGAGTATGACTGACTGGGTGGGGGGGAGTATGACTGACTGGGTGGGGTGGGGGGATGACTGACTGGGTGGGGGGGTATGACTGACTGGGTGGGGGGGAGTATGACTGACTGGGTGGGGGGGAGTATGACTGACTGGGTGGGGTGGGGGGATGACTGACTGGGTGGGATGGGGGGATGACTGACTGGGTGGGGTGGGGGGATGACTGACTGGGTGGGGTGGGGGGATGACTGACTGGGTGGGGTGGGGGGATGACTGACTGGGTGGGGTGGGGGGATGACTGACTGGGTGGGGTGGGGGGGTACCTTTGGTGTCCTACACGTTCTCTCTCTCTCTCTTACACACACACACACACACACACACACACACACACACACACACACACACACACACACACTCTCTGTGTAGGGGGGGGGGGGTAGCGGATGCAGCCACAGGAGCGGAACCGGAGGGCAAGCGGGACAGGGGGGGAAATCCCCTGCCCCGCGCGAGCAGCCACGGGGACAGGAGCGGAGACCAAAGGGGAAGCAGGTTTGGGGGGGGGGGGGGACATTCCCCGCTGTCATCTCCTGCCCCGGGCGTGCAGCCACGGGGACAGGAGCGGCACCGGAGTGCAAGCGGGACGGGGGAGTGGGTGGGGGGGAAATCCCCTGCCGTCATCTCCTGCCCCACGCGAGCAGCCACGGGGACAGGAGCGGAGACTGAAGGGATGAGAGGGGAAGCGCGAGCAGGAGACAGGGACCGCGCACGCGAGGAGCAGCCATTACTTACCCCTGCAGAGAAGGGCTCCATTCCGCGTCACGACCGCGTCACGGCCAATCAGCCAGGAGGATATTTTTTTTTGTTATTTATTTATTTTTTTAAATTTGTGGGGGGGTGGGGAAGCGGAGACAGCCACGGGGACCGAGGGGAACACCCCTGCTGGCATCGGGAGCAGCCACTGGCACTGGGGGAAAGCGGGGACCGTAGGGCAACCGGGACGGGGGAACATCGGCCGCTGTCATCTCCTGCCCCGCGCGAGCAGCCACAGGGACAGGAGCAGAACCGGAGGGCAAGCGGGGCAGGGGGGGGGAGATGGGGGTAGAAATCCCCTGCTGTCATCTCTTGCCCGACAGGAGCGGAGACTGGAGGGGATGAGGAGGGAAGCGCGGGCAGGAGACGGACCGCGCGCGCGAGGAGAAGCCATTACCCCTGCAGAGAAGGGCTCCATTCCGCGTCACGACCAATTGGCCAATCAGCCAGGAGGATATTTTTTTTGTTAAAATTTGCGCAGAGCAGGGGGAAAAAGTAGCTGGCCACGGGCCAATTTCCGTTCGCGCCTGGCGAGTGGGCGACCGGGTTTGTCGAGCACTGTATATATATATATATATATATATGTGTGTGTGTGTGTAGAGGTATCAGTACCGTGTTAGCCGAGCTTCAGCCAGGCCGGAAGAAGAGATCAGTGTATCTCTAAAGCTCGCACAAATAAAAGCATTTCGTTAGCCACAGAACGGTAACATCTATTTATTTTTTTATTTTATATATATATATATATATATATATATATATATATATATATATATATATACATATCACAGCAAGAGAAAAATATATATTAGCGCTAACCTATCACTATATAATATCTCTATAAAAATAAAAGGTGATTGTAAAAATAAAAATAATACAGATAAGAATAAAAAACCTATGCTAAGCACAGTGGATGGAATACAAATTAATGTATTAAACTAATAAAATGCATATAAAATATATAAAAAAGAAAATGTCCAGAAAAATATATATAAAAAATATATACAAATCCCAAGATATTCCAATTGCTATCCAAAAGAGTCTCTGCAGCCCGAATGAAGGGAACACCACTTCCTTGAGGATATATACAAAAACACAGAAAA
>NC_134485.1:151177594-151275094 GCF_040206685.1 Ascaphus truei | reverse complement strand
GACACCCACACTTAGACACCCACACTTAGACACCCACACTTAGACACCCACACTTAGACACCCACACTTAGACACCCACACTTAGACACCCACACTTAGACACTCACACTTAGACACCCACACTTAGACACCTACACTTAGACACCCACACACTCACACACAGACACACAAACACTCACAGACAAACACACACTCACAGACACAAACACCCACCCACACTCACAGACACACACACCCAAACTCACACACCCACTCACAGACACACACACACACACACACACACACCCACACAAACAATCACAGACACACACTCACTGGGTGGGTGACTGGGTTGGTATTCATTGGAAAGGAGGGGGCCTACCTGTTCCTCCAGGGTGCTTGTCCTCCACATGTCAGGGGATCGGGCAGGGGTTGCCGGAGGATCGGAAGGCCAGCGGGGGGATGGGGGGGCCAGCGGGGGAATGGGGGGCCAGCGGGGGAATGGGGGGCCAGCGGGAGGATGGGGGGGCCAGCGGGAGGGTGGGGGGACCAGCGGGAGGATCGAGGGGCCAGCGGGAGGATCGGGGGGCCAGCGGGGGGGTCGATGTGCCAGCGGGAGGATCGGGGGGCCAGCGGGAGG
Source organism: Ascaphus truei (assembly GCF_040206685.1). Taxonomy (NCBI): domain Eukaryota; kingdom Metazoa; phylum Chordata; class Amphibia; order Anura; family Ascaphidae; genus Ascaphus; species Ascaphus truei. The sequence continues at coordinate 151,274,475 of NC_134485.1, read as the reverse complement.
ATCGGGGGGGCAGCGGGTCGATCTGGGGGCAGCGGGTCGATCTGGGGGCCAGCGGGAGGATCGGGGGGGCAGCAGGAGGATCGGGAGCAAGCGGAGGGGTCGGGGGGCCAGCGGGAGGATCGGGGGGGCCAGCCGGACAGACGCATGGCCGCCAACCTTCCCGATGGGAAACGTGGCAAGCCGCGCGTGCGCCCAGACTAAAGCCAGGAGGTGTGTCAGGGGGTGGTCGGGCATTAGTTGCGACGGTGGGATCGGTGGTAAAAGCTGTGACCATGCAGCAAGCTTAAGCCTATAGGGAACCATATTAAAAATGGTTTTTGAGGCAAAAAGTGACACTGTGTGCTCATTTGCATGTCATTTCCCAGAATCCCTTGCTGCAGTGGAAGTGCTGTATGCTGGGTGATAATGGGGAAAGGCGGGGTTGCAGACCTGCCTAAGACATGCAGATGAGCATACAGTTGTATTTGCATATTTGCATTCCTGTGGAGGGTTTTTGTCACTTTTTTTACTCACCATAACTTAACTCAGTATTATGGTGTATATATATATATATACATATGGTGTATATATATATATGTATGGTGTATATATATATATATATATATATATATATATATATATATATATATATATATATATATATATATATATATATATATATATATATACACCACACATATGTATATATATATATATATATATATATACACCACACATATATATATATATATACACACCACACACATATATATATAATATATATACAACACACACACACACACACACACACACCTCTCTGTGCTGCCTCTACTCTGTCTGGTGGCTCCGATACAGTAGTAAAAATGCCAGCTGCAGCCCCATTGGATGGGAGTGGTTACGTGACCGCTCCTCCTCTCCCCCAAGAGGCAAAATTTCAAACTTGCCTGTCTCTTCTGATTTTCTCAGCCTCCGCACGCATCAGCAAGCATGCGGAGGGAGGAACTATAGCCGCGCTGATTACAGATGCAGGGGCTTTGTGCATCTGTTCAGCGCGGCTCAGCCCGCCTGAGCGACGCTGATTTTACAATGTCCTAGGCCTAAGACTCATGCCACCAAGTTTTCCACAGAGTCTGGTATACCTATTGTTGACCCTCTGGCTCCCACTTCAGAGACAAGCGTAATGTCCTCTGATTCTATTGAAGTACTTAGTCTAGACCATGTTGTTTCACAAATATCCACTTCAGAGGCAAGCGTAACTTTCTCTAATTCTATCGAAGTACCTAGTCTGGCCCTTGCTGTTTCACAAATACCTACTTAAGAGACAAGCGCAATGTCCTCTGATTCCATAGAAGTACCTAGTCTGGCTCTTGCTGTTTCACAAATTCCCACTTCAGAGACAAGCACAGTGTCGTCTGATTCTATTGAGATATCTAGTCCAGTTCCTGCTGTTTCTCTAATATCCCCTTCAGAGACAAGCGCAGCATTCTCTGATCCCATTGAAGCGTCTAGGCTGGTCCCTGTTATTTCTCAAATACCCACTTCAAAGACCAGTATACCTTCCCCGGACCCTGTGCTGTACCTAATGTGACCACTGCTGCTTCTCAGACATCCAGTTTACGAACAAACATACTCTTCACTGGCTATTCTGCAGCTCCTGTGGTAATCAAGAATGACTTCAATTCCCTCACTGCAAAGAATAGTTTTTCTCCTTCTAGTCCCCCCACAACTCCTCATGTAGCCTTAGAGCCTGGGATTCTTACTCCTCAGACAATACTCTGTCTCACTGACTCTTCCACAGTATTTGAGGTATCCGCTACAGACTGCATGGCTGCTACTGCTAGCCCAGGGTTATCTCTCATGTAACTTTCTGAAGTACCTGATGTTTCTACAGAGTCAAAGGACCCTGGGCCCAAAACTGAGTTATACGTCCTTGATTCTTCCACAATTTTTGGGGTACCCATTACTGACTGCTCTGCTGCAAACTCAGGGTTACCTCCCAGGGAGGTTTCTGTAGTACCGAATGTATCTGCAGATTCAAAGGACCCGGTGTTTAAAACAGATTTTTTTCTACACTGATTCCTCTACAGTATCGCGCAAAGCCATTGAATCTGGGACTTCCACTCCTCAGTCAAGTTCGTGTTTTCCTGATTCTCCTTCTGTGTTTGAAGTACTCAGTTCTAACTCCAAGACTTTTCTTTCTAAGTCAGTTTTTCCACTCACCCAGCTTCCTGCGGTACTGGATAAGGTCTGTATTGATCCAAGCTCTCTCACTTTACAAGCAGCTTCAAATCCCGCGGGTTCCTGTGTGGTGCCTGAAGTGTTCTCTCTGACAATGGCAACATGAAATCCAAAGACAGAGACACCCCTATTGGATTTTCTTGCCTTGCCTGGGGTGCCCATCCCTGCTTCTTGTGCTCTCACACAAGGCAAGGCAAGGGCATGCTTCTCTTTGCTTGTTCTTTGGTGCCTACTGCGTCCTCTGCGGATGCCCAGACTTCGGACCTGATGCTCTCTAAACCCCATATGCCATGGGATGCTGGCCTCTTATCGTTTGCCAGTACCGTGGCAGAAAACTACTTAAAACACTACAACCGTCACACTCAACTTGCTAGGGATAACGGGCCTGGACTTTAACAAGAGAACTGTATCAGTATCTTTCAGTGAGCTCTACCCTCGCTACCCAGTGAAAGGATTCTCACAAACGCCTACCTGCTTATTTGAGCAAAACTATTGCTCTTCCAGAATGTCTCTCTGCTACATCCGGCCAACAATCAGTGTGTCTTGTACTCTGGAACTATTGCTGGAAATCTCGCACCTGGCGTGTTCCCTTCGGACGTCCCTGTTCTGGAATCTCCTGTTTTTCCACAGCTCTGGATTTCCAAATCGTTCTGTGATGCTTTCTGCGTGCCAAGAATTGCAGTATCACCGTTCTCATGTCTAAAGATGGTTCTCGCCAATGAACTGCTGGATTACGGGCCTACTTTCCGCTTAAGACAGTTCCAAAACAATTCTATGTCACCCAGATCCCTGAGTGATCCGGCTCGCCCGGTGTTCTCGCCTGAATGGGGGTTACTGTAAGGAATCCGCTCCTGGGTTTGGCTGAAACCTATTCCTTACAGAACAATGCAGTTTCTAGACAACTCCCCCTTGTTTCTGCAATCAGTATCCCCTGCTCCTGCAATCACTGCAGCCTGCATACCTCCTGTACAACTCTCCCTTTATTCGCTGGCTTTACTATATAGAGCCAGCCCCTTCCGCCAGGAAGTGGCTGAGCATAAACCAAGATTCACTTGGATGTACTGTGTTTGCCACAAACACTCCTGCCTTAGCCGTTCCTTGTTCCAGTTGCCTGCTGCATATCCTCCTTGCCGAGGTCTGTTTCCTTGTTCCGTGGCCTGCTTCATATCCTCCTTGCAGAGGCCTGGTTCCTGTAGCCTGTTGCATATCCTCCTTGCAGAGGCCTGGTTCCTGTAGCCTGCTGCATATCCTCCTTGCAGAGGCCTGCTTCCTGGTTCCTGTGCTGAAGCGCTGGATCCCCAGTGCTAACCTTTGGTGTTCCTTGGCCGGTCTGCATTCTCCCCTTGCAGAGGCCTGCATCATGGGCCGCTCCTCACGCAGATGCCATTCCTACGTGGCAGCTTCTACTCTGAAGTGCTACGCACCTGTCTTCCTTTTGCCGAACCCCAGCTTGGATATCGTGAACCCTGCCTTCTCCAGCCCGGACCCCGGCTTGTCTCCATATTACCCTGCCTTCTCCAACCCTGACCTGGCTCTGTCTGACCACGGAATTCGCACTACAGACCTGACTCCGTGGTTTAAGGTCGGTGTATATGCATCCCCACCTCAGCCCCGTGGTCCGGTCCCGGTTTGTGTCGAGCACGTCCGTTACACACGTGGAGGTCGGAGAGAAGACGCTGGCCAAAGCATAGATTGTATCCACCGTATCTATCTAGATACTATCTTGTAAGTAGGCATTTTGAGTGTTTGCAGTATTAATCCCTAACAGTCGTGGTCCACTGCGCAATGGTGTGTCCCCTTTATATTTTATAACAGGAGAAGATACGGAGAGAAAGAAGCCCGTCAAGTCTTCACAAACAGGACTAATCTCTCAGACTGGGGTCAAAGTGTGGACTTTATTTTGGACAGTGGGGATTGGTGATGTTATTTACAGTTCACTTTTTGGCGCCGCGGATCACATTTAGTTTTCTATGAATTGGACTTGTGCTGTGTGAAACCTACCAGGCTGCACCTGTCTGTAAGAGACACTCAGTAAGAGTGAGACTGAATCAATCACTCTCTCTGAGCGCCTCTTAACAGTCGATCGTGCGGCTTTTATTTTAATAACGCTGTATTGAAGCAGGGGGTCTCCGGAGCGGAACTACAGTAATTTCAGGTCTGGGGACCCCCTGATTCACTTTTTTCTCCCCTTTTTTTTCCAGTGACAGTATCTTCGCCATGTTTAAATTCTCTCGCTTCACGGCCCACGTGACTGGGGCATTTAAACAATGCAGAAAGATACCAGCACCAGTTCCAATACTGTAGTAACTAGCCGCTAAGGCACTGAAGGGGTTAAGCCAGAGTACCTGTTTTATTGGGGGTAGAAGGGGTGGGTGAAAGGGATAGTTGCCCCAGGGTGAGTGGTTAGGCCTACCGGGAATGTTGCGGGACTAACCCAACCAACTACCCAACCGATAGGCTTAACCACTCACCCCGGGGAAACTATCCCCTTCACTATCCCCTCTACCCCCAATAAACATTAAAACAGTAAATAAACACCAATACACCAATTGATTGCCAGCATGGTTACCTATGCCCTTAATGGGAGCAAAGATAACCCCAGTGGCAATTAATGGGCACCCTACTACACCTCCCCCCCCCCCCCCAATGGCAATGAATAGACAAGCTACAAATATAAAACAAGAACTAAATAAACTACATTAAATTAAATCAAAACAAACATTTGCCAATAAATGCATTGATTGTCACTGTGCTTATCTGTACCCTAAAGGGGCATAGATAAAGATATTGCCAGCTGTCCTGATAATATCATGAGATATTATGTATTTTAATCGATTTTGGTGCTTCATGGGTTAATGATGCAATTGTTTCAGTTTTAAAATAAAATATATTGGGTTTATGACAGGTCAAGACATTTCCTGGGTCTGTGCGGGTCTTCAAAAAGAAAATATTAATGGTTACCTCTCGTTTTCTAGTATGTACTGGACTCAGTTATAACCAGCGCTCGACAAATCCGGTCGCCAGGGGCAACTGGATTTGCCTCCGTGGCGACAACGCCCGCCTAGTGCTTGCGGTTAGGTGAATTGTGTTTTTTAAAAAAAAAAACATTTTTAATCCAGCAACCTGATTGGCTTGGCAGATTTTTTTTCAGCCAGGCTCCATATAAGACCACGCAGGCGAATCCGCCTCCCTTTCCTTCCATCTTCAACTGGTAAGTACTCCCCTGCGCTCCCGCTGCCCCGATGCTCTCCCGCTGCCCCATGCCCTCCCGCGGACCCCTGCGCTCCACCCGTGAGGCGGTAGCGGAGGTGCTCCTCCCCGTCACTCCTGATGCCCCTGCGAGGCGGGAGGTGGTAGCGGGGGGTTTATTCCCCCCACGTCCCCGGCAGTCCCGCTGCCTGCCGTGCGGTGGTAGCGGGGGGTTTCTTCCCCCCACGTCCCCGGTGCTCCCTCTGCCTGCCATGCGGTGGTAGCGGGAGGGCGGTTCTTCCCCCCACGTCCCCGGCGCTCCCGCTGCCTACAATGGAGTTGGTAGCGGGGGGTTTCTTCCCCCCACGTCCCCGATGCTTCAGCTGCCTGCCGGGAGGTGGTAGCGGGGGATTTCTTCCCCCCATGTCCCCGGCGCTCCCGCTGCCTGCCGGGAGGTGATAGCGGGGGGTTTCTTCCCACCACATCCCCGGTGCTCCCGTTGCCTGCCTGGAGGTGGTAGCGGGGGTTTTCTTCTCCCCACGACCCCGGCGGTCCCGCTGCCTGCCTGGAGGTGGTAGCGGGGGTTTTCTCTCCCCGCCCCCCTGTCCCCGGCTCTTCCGCTGCCTGCTCGGGAGATTGGCGCGGGAGTGGGGGGGGAGCGGTGTGGTGGTGCTGGTCGCAGCCTTTCCTCTCGTCCGACCCCCCCCCCGTGTGTGTAAAGTGAGAGAGAGAGAGAGAGAGAGTGTGTGTGTGTGTGTGTGTGTGTGTGTGTGTGTGTGTGTGTGTGTGTGTGTGTGTGTGTGTATATATATATATATATATATATATGAGAGAAAGTGTGTGTGTGTGTGTATATATGGGAGAGTGTGTGTGTGTGTATATGGAAAAGTGTGTGGGTGTGTATATGGGGGAGTGAGTGTGTGTGTGTGTGTGTGTGTGTGTGTGTGTGTGTGTGTGTGTGTGTGTGTGTGTGTGTGTGTGTGTGTGTGTGTGTGTGTGGGAGTGTGGGAGTGTGGGAGTGTGTGTGTGTGTGTGTGTGTGTGTGTGTGTGTGTGTGTGTGTGTGTGTGTGTGTGTATGGGAGTGTGTATATATATAGGATAGAGTGTATGTGTGTGTGTGTGTGACACCAGAGGTACCCTCCAATCAGTCACCCCCCCCCCACCTAGTCAGTCAAAGTCACCCAGTCAGTCACCATCTCCCCACTCAGTTCCCCCATCAGTCAGTTCCCCCTCATCTCCTCTCTCTGTCTCTCTCCCCTCTCTGTCTCTCTCCCCTCACTGTCTCTCTCCCCTCACTGCCTCTCTCCCCTCACTGCCTCTCTCTCCTCACTGCCTCTCTCCCATCTCTGTCTCTCCCCCCTTTAATGTCTCTCCCCCCTCTCTGTCTCTCCACACTCTCCCTGTCTCACACTCTCTCTGTCTCACACTCTTGATCTGGATATCTTATTTACCCTGTATATCTTAACTGCCCTATACTACACCGAAATAACTTATACTGCTTTCTTCCAGATCTGACTCAAGCTTCACACAGGAAACATCGGAACCCCCCCTAACCCAGAAGACAGGTAAGGAACACCTCCCCTCCAATGTATAACATTGCGGGAATGAGGGTACCTGGACATTGAGGGACTGCGGATCAGGTAAGATCCCAGGCGGGATTACTGCTTTAAATATTGTGAAGCGGGGGCCTCCAGACACTGGTTAAGGGGTGCAGGAAACTAGTCATTCACATCTGGCTTTTTTTTCTTGATCCGACATATACACACACACACACACACACACACACACACACGTAACAAGGACAAATTGTAGTATAATGTAATACAATAAATAAACTTATGTCAAGAACCAGTGTTCTAACTAGGAATTTATTCAATTTATTTTATTTATGTATTTTTTTTTTAAAGGGGGGTTGGGGGTGGGGCGGGACTAGGGCGGGGTTGGGGGCAGGATTAGGTGGCGAGTAGATTTTTTGGTTCGGCGAGTAGATTTTTGGGTGATTTGTCAAGCACTGGTTATAACAATACATGGTTATATTAAATGAACAGATTTTATACTGTCAATTGACAGACATTTCATGAAAAATTCGAAATATGATTATTGGCATATGTAACCTTTACAGACAAGATTAAAATTGTTTTAGAAGAGGTAAGATAAGTCTGCAATGTGTTAGAAGAGGCCCCGCCTTATGGAGATTACAATCTATAAAGCCAGGTACGTTAGAAAATTGGGTACAGGGGATAAAAGGACTGGTGAGTTTCAGATTGAAATAGAGCAGCTTTAACATTAGCAAACATCAGCGAATGGCAGCAAAAGGCTCACACCCTTTAGCTGCCCCAAAGGCTGTCAGCCTTTGAGGCAATGAAGATGTAGACTGAAGGGGTTCAGATTGAATGCAGCTGTGATTACAGAGTCCTTTGTTCTCTGGGGGCATTAACATTCCAGTGGGTGGGGTTGACGAAACACATAGGACTAAGCAAAAGCAGATGTTAACCCTTAACATGCTAGTTTTGTGCAGAGGAGAGCAGCTCTTTGGGAACCCTTTCAGGCGTCTTCCTTTGGAGCGATGCAGATGTAGACTGAAGGGGTTCAGATTGGCAAATGTTTGTTTTTATTTAAATGTAATGTATTTTATTTTGTGGTTCTTTTTAATTTTGAGGTTGCCCATTCATTGCAAATGTGACAATCCATATTGTGGTCATGGTTTACCACAATGACAATCAATCGGTGGAAGGGGTGGGGGTAGTTGCCCCTGGGAGAGTGGTTAGGCTTCCCGGGTGGGTAATAGATGGGGGGGGGGTTAACAACTTAATTACCATAAGGAACCCATTCATTGCCATTGGGGTTTTCTTTGCTCCCATTGAGGTCATAGGTAACCACACTGGCAATCAAAGAGTTAACCCTATCATTACCAGGGACATTTAAAGTTGCAGGAGATACCAGTACCCCATACTGGGCCTGTACCTCGGGAAGCAGGGGTTTCCCAGACCTGAAATGAATGTGGTTCAGCTCCAGAGATCCCCTGCTTCAATACTTTGTTATTAAAATAAAATAAAAGACGCATTGATCGCCTGTTAGAGGCTTGCAGGGAGAGTGACTGATTCAGTCTCACTCTTACTGCGCTTCTCTTATAGACAGGTGTAGCCCGGTTGGATTCACACTGCAGGAGTCCCATTCAGAAGCAGGGACACCCACTGTGTTAATCCCGATGAGCCATTAGTCTGGCTGCAGAGATTCCGCACGCACAGATTGGGGAAAAAATTACTAAATGTGACCGCAGCGGATTTCGTGATGGCAGCGCGACTGACCATAACGCTACATCTGTACTTATGAGAAGAGAGCGTAAAGGGTAGTGACACTCAATGCGTCGTTGTAGAGGTAAAATGTTTTAAGTGCATTTTTGACAAAAACTCACTAAATGCACTTACTGACTTGGAATTTCTTGATATTTCTATTAAAACTCATTAAGTGCCTATTTAGTTATAGTTCAGAGTTACCAAAACATAAAACTCATAAAGTATGATTTTGAGAAAATGTCAAAAAGAACATTTGGTTTCTTTTTCCGAAGTATTAAAAGAATGTATTTAATGACTTTTACCTTTTCAACGATGAATGGTAAAAATTATTTAGCTACTTAAAGAATACAACACCATTATAAATAATTGATGGTATCTAATGACCTGTAGTCATGTTTTACACAATATTTCTGCTCTATTGTTTGAAGCACATCACCTTGGTTAGAAGCTATTTCAGGAATTAAACCGACAAGCTTTTTTATTCAAACCCATAGCCCTAACTACTTCACCCTTATTAGTGTAATAATGTACCAATCACCCTACTTTTATTTGTTATAGAATCTGTTCCAGGGTTTCTTTTTAAGATGACCCACAGTCTTTTTATGTTTGGTTTCCTGTTTTCGAGAAATCATGTGCCGCCGTTTTAGACAGGCAAGCCCTAAATAAGCCATAGCGTAATTCTGACAGGGAAGTTGCTGCTTGCTGTTGGTTGACAGCAGCAGTCATTTATTTTCCTCTTAGGGCTGTTCTATAGTGTGCGGCCGTGCGCGCGTGCCTGTGTGAACGTGCGTGCACGTGACGCACACTTTTTGTGTGTATTCTGTGAGCGAGTGAGGTACTGTGTGTGTGTGTGTGTGTGTGTGTGTGTGTGTGTGTGTGTGTGTGTGTGTGTGTGTGTGTGTGTGTGTGTGTGTGTGTGTGTGTTTTTAAATAAGTTTCTAAATAAATAAATACTTTAATACATTTTTTTAATAACATTGTACATATATACACACATACATACATTGTAGCGGCGCAAATTCTTTCTTTTCTTCATCCTCTCCCCTGTCAGCTGGTTCCACTCACTGCCGTGCGCGCGCGGCACCATTATAGAATGGCTAACCTCAGCCAACTAAAACTGCCGCTCGCACATGGCGTAGCGCGCAGGCAGTATAAAACCGGTCTTATCGTAAAAAGTAATATAATTCAGTTTTGGAGGATCCTTATTCGGACAGGAAAAAGAAATAGACTGTGTGGAAAGGTTAAAGTAGCAGTCCTTCCTTGTTTGAGTTGCTTTAGCACCAAGTTGTACCTTTTTTTTTAGAAGTCACATAACTCCCAAAGGGCACAGCGGGTAGATTTTCTGGAGCTCAAGTTTAACAGTGCCTTATTATGATAGTCTTTGTTATAATCCATGCAATGTACAATTTATATGAAAACGTGTACACTTTTAATGCTTGTATGCATATTAACTGGTTATTACTAACCCAGTTTGGATTTATTTGGGATTTTCTGAGAATAAAACACTTTATTTTATGTGAAATGTTAGCATGGGAAATGGGTCCTTAAGTGAAATTTTTAATCTCTTCAGTTAAATCATTGAGCACTTGGTACATTTCATGTTAATCTGAATGCATTACTTCTGTGTGGCATGATGTGGTGCAAAAAAGCTTGTGACCCCCTTAAGATTTTCACATATTTCAAACCTAAAATGTTGTTATTAGATCTTAATCTAAGTCTTAATAATCGATAAAGATAACCTGATCAAACAAATGACACAAAAACATGATACTTTTTCAACATTTATTTATCCAAACATGATTCAACTTTCAATAGCCATGTGTGAAAAAGTATGTGAACCTTTAGAATCAGTACCTGGTAGCACCCCCTTGAGCAGCAGTGACTTAAACTAAGCATTTCCTGTAACTGCTGGTAAGTCTCTCACATCGGTTTTGAGGAATTTTGGCCCATTCCACCTTCTAGAACTGCTTCAACTCAATGACATGTGAGGGCTTCCTTGCATGGACAGCTCGTTTCAGGTCCTGCCACAACATTTTGATGGGGTTTAGGTCTGGACTTTGACAAGGCCATTCTAAATCGCAGCATTTCTTCTGCAGCCATTTCTTTTGGTTCAGCTCACAGACGGAAGGCCTGACATTCTCCTCTAGGATCTTCAGATACAATGCAGAATTCATGGTTGTGTCAATGATGGCAAGCCGCCCAGGTCCTGAGGCAGCAAAGCAGCCCCAAATCATCAAACTCCTATTACTATGCTTGACGGTTGGGATGAGGTTGTTCTGTTCGAACTCAGTGTTAGTTTTTCACCAAACGTAATGTTTCTCATTGAGGCCAAAAAGTTCTACCTTTGACTCCTCTATCCAGATAACATTGTCCCAGAATTTTGTGGATCATATACAGCAGGGGTGGGGAACCTTTTTTCTGGCAAGGGCCATTTGGATATTTATAACATCGTTCGCGGGCCATACAGACACAGACAGGCGCACAGGCAGGCACTCAGCAGGCATGCAGGCACACAGATCTACCCCCCCCCCCTACCTCTGGTAGGTGCTGCTGCTGCTGGGGGGATCGTGTAGAGCGGCTGCTGGGGTAAGTGCGGGGGGGAGCTGCTGGGGAAGTGCGGGGGGAAGTATGGTGGCTCTGGGGTAGTACAGTGGCTGCTGGGGATCGTGTAGGGTTGCCGGCGCCTCACACCTCCTCCCGATCGGGCGCGCGGCGGCCATTTTTTTAAAAATAGCGTGACCCCGGTTATAGCAGTTGCCTTAGCAGGGCCAGACCAAATGATTTCGGGAGCCTTATACGGCCCTCGGGCCTGATGTTCCCCAACCCTGATCTACAGTATGTGCTCTTTGGCGCACTTTAAACGGGCTGCAATGTTCTTTTTAGAGATCAGTGGTTTCCTCCTGGCTATCTTTCCATGAACACCATTTTTGTTCAGTCTTTTTCTGATCGTTTAGTCATGAACATTCACATTACCCATGGCGAGAGTGGCCTGCAGATCCTTCGATGTTACTCTGGAGTTCCATGTGACTTCTTGGATGATGTGCCGGTTCGTTCTTCCAGAAATGTTGGTAGGATGACCTCCCCTGGGTAGAATGGCTGTGGCCTTGAACTTTCTCCATTTGTGGACAGTGGATTGGTGGAGCCCCGAATTCTGAGAAATGGTTTTGTAACACTTTCTAGACTGATGAGCATCAATAACGGCTTTTCTGAGCTCCTCAGAAATGTCTTTTGATTGTGGCATGACGTGTTTCCACACACATGTAGGGTGAAGACCAAACTCACAAAGATTCTGATCTTTATATAGGGTGGGACCTCCCAAACTCTCACCTGAAGATCTACCTAATTATTTAAACACCTGATTCTAATTATCACCTTTTAATTTAGCTGATAAAACCAGGGTTTCATTTACTTTTGCACATACCCTGACTTTTAATTACTCTAGTCTAATTCATACATCATTTTGTTTAAATATGGAAGTGGTTAATATCAACCCTATTGGATATTAAAGGAAAGGCTGGTTTTTAGTCATTAAAAAACTATGGAATTTCTGTAATTATCATTGCGGTTCACAAACCTTTTGTCGCCACTATGTCCAAAACCAGACAAACAAAAGATAATATTAAGGGAGATCTATTGTCAAATTTCCCCCCAAAAAAACTTGCTTGTTTTTATGTTTTGGACTGCAGTGCAATATCACCATCTAGTGGATGAATCCGTATGAGAGGTTGAATTTTTTTTTCTTTCTTGAGAGAGAATTTTATGTTTTGTCTCGGGCCGTAAAAATATACCAAATGCACAAAAAAATAACACCTGAATTTATACAAAAACCTATTCATTGGGAATTAAAAACATATTTTAGAACTTTTACCTAAAATTGCAGTGTGAAACGGTCTTAAGCTCCATCTGTCAGTTTGGATGAGCACGGCAACTGGTGGCGATCTGGTGCACCTAAAGGGGCAATCCCTTCTAGGACCAAACTGAACTAGTTCTGGTGACCTGCATTTGGTCTCATCTGTGTGATATCTTTTTATTTATTTATTTTTACCCAAATCTGACACTGATGAGAATTTTTTAAAGTTAGACTTGGGAGGGGTTTGATTTTCCTGTGGCTGTTCACTTTTTGTTGTCACTGTGTGTTCAACAATGTACAAGTGTATAGCAAGAGTCCCCACCTCCCCATAACTTTATTTGCTAAATAATAAAAACAGGGTAGGATAAGAGTAAAAAAACACTTGATTCACAAACATTGTCCATTTTGAGACTCTGAAGAAATGAAGCAGTGTAAAAGTCCAAGAAACATTAATAAAACTTTTTTTTTTATTGAGGCCACCCTGTGATACTGTATACAGTATGCCTTTGTTATTGCTCTGTTTTTCACCATTTTTATATTTCCTAAAGAAATTAAACCTGTATCTAATTTCCTACAAAATGAAGGAGGCTCATGCGCGGCATCTAGGTAGATGGATGCTTGAAGCTTGAGCTCCGGCGCAATTTAGGTGATAAATCAGCACTTTTAAATTAAAAAAAAGTGAACCAAGTGGACAAACAAGGATCAGATAGCAGAGGGATGGCCACCAGAAAGAAAGCGCAAAGATCTTCATCCATATTAACGGATTATTTCAATAAAGGGGAAATGGCGCGAATGGGCAACTCAAAAACACTGACCCCGTTGGAAGGATCATAATCGGACATAGATAGATCGGAGGACCAGCGGGATAGGAGAGACCATCAGCTGGTGACCAGAAGCGATCTCAAAGAATTTTGCGGGGAAGTAAAAGCTTTTTTTTTTTTTTTCAAAAAGAACTCGCTGAATTCTGAAAGGATGTTAATGGCTTAGGGGACAGGACAGATGCCATTGAAAAGTGCTTGGACACGACTATTAGAGCGCTACAAAAAAATTAAAAAGCAACAGCCCACTTGAAAACCCTGATCACTGACCGGTCCGACAAAAAGGAAGACGCCGAAAACAGGGACAGGCGTAATAACAAGGTTACTGGGCGTCCTGGAGGACATCACAGATCCTGAAGAATTCGTGTCAAAATGGATGGTGCACATGCTACCAGACAGGTCGGAGGCAGACCTCCATCTGGATCGTAGCATAGGGCACTCTGGTCTAAGCCCCAGCCTGATGACCCCCCTCCCCCCCAAGGAATATACTAATGTGGTTCCACTTCTTCCGTATTAAAGATGCCTTGTGTCAGATTACCAGGGCTACAAGTGCTATTGAATTTGAGGGAATAAAGCTTACTGTGTTTCCGGATCTGTCCCTCACCACGCTATTAAAAAGGAAAAAAACTCCCCGGTCACTGAAACACTAAGGGACAGAGGGATTCCTTTCTGTCGCCTAGTGTTGAAGAATGGAGCGGCTATCAACCTCAGACATTTGGAAGAAAGTGAGGCTTTTCTACGAAAATTAGGAATAAACTCAAACTCCACTGACCTGCAGTCCTCTCCTGATTCGTCTGGAGAGAAATGAGGGCTGTGGCGCGAGACAGGAGGGAAAAGCCCACTAATTGAAACCAATTAAGAAAATCAAATTCTTAAAGGGGTATTACCCCATTTTGTTCAGTTGTTCACTGTTCAAGCGTTAAGGTTGCAATTCCTCCTCTGAGCTTAACAGCAAATGGAGCACTGGCCATCTTGGATCTGAACAGCAGCAGCAGAGGCCTAGAGTATCGGGATCCCAATAGAACCAGCAATGGCGTATCCAGATCTGGAGCCTTAAGTGGTAAATGGTACACGGTGGAGGAACCCCATCGGGCAGACAGAAGAGCAAGCACCTGCATCCCGGTCGAAGACAGCGTGAAGAACGAGATAGCGGGGGGGGAGTGAGAGGCTGGTTGCGGGAAAAGTCAAGGGAGACGAGTGCTGGAGCATCAGGCCTGTGCAGGGAGCAGACCGCAGTGGGCTAGGATGAGCCTCCACCAACTGTAAGTACTCCCCAGTCTGCACCCAGAGACAGTTGGCCCTGATGGGAGTATTAAAAATTCAAAAATGGGGATATATAATACGGGTCCCTGGTTCCGAATAAGGGAGGTGGGGCCAGAGTGCGGCTTCGGAAAGGTGATTTCGGGACTGTCGCTGGGATGGAGTGCACGGTGGCACGGACTGCGGAGGGAGGGAGGGCATAAGGAACCTGCGTATGTGTACAGCCCGGGGTCCCGGGCATGCCGCTGACCCCTCTACCCTGGCGATAACCCGGGACAGAGGAGAGGTCAGTGGTTCGTCAATTGTGGTGTGTCCCCCCACCCTCACACACAGTTGCATAAGGGAGTAGATGGAGGTAGGAATTCACATAGGTCGCAGAGTAAGAGTCACTGCAATATGGAGGTCAGGGGAAGGGAGGAAACACGATGGTAGAAGGTATCTAAATGGCCCAGTTACAACTATCAGAGAGAGAAAGGAATGCACATAATAGCTAGACAGATAACTGGTCCAAAGTGCGGTCCCAATAGTTGAGAACTCCCGGGATGTCCAAAATAACACGGAGGCTTCACTCATAGTTGCCCACATAGACAACATAGGATAAAAGAAACCCTAGTAGGTATAGTTTGCAAATCAACGTCAAAAGTTAGGAAACCAGATTAACTAAGATGGCATTGTATATTGATGTAGCCACTGACGCTCAATATAAGTGTTTACACTCACAGACTGTAGACATAAAGGTAGATGGGAACTTATTATATACATGATGATATGGATTTATGACAAGGAATTAAGGGGGGGCAAAAATAAAGGACCTAGTGGTCAGTCAGCCAGACTGCCGCAGATGTGGTCCCACCGCACACCCCACTTAACAAACACACTTCCCCATATAGGGTCCATGGTAAGAATATAAGGGCTATTGCCCATTACCTGCCCAAGGGGGTACATTGAAGTCCAGAAATCATCTGTAGGGTAGTTCCACTGCGTGCAATCCTGGTAGGGTAAACAACAAAAACAGAGAGAGCAAAGGAGCACTGCAGGCAAGAGAATCCAAAGGAAAAATCCTATAGGAAAAAATAAAGGGCACAACTCCAGACTAAAACTGAGAGTAATTTATTCCATAAGTACACAGGGACAGAAACACAGCCCACGCACCAATGCGTTTCGTCCCGTGGGGCTTTATCAAGGTGTAACATGTATACATACCTCCTCGCATTTATAAGCCCCATTTCGCACCAAAAAGTCAGTGAAGACACTTCGCATGCGCGCCAGTGACGCGTCGCAACATGGAGCATGTGCGACTGATTTCAAAAGGGAATTTGGATCATCCTGTCCCCAAACATTTCACCAATTGTACCGAAGGAGGATTAAAAAACTTCAGTTTTCAAGGTATTGAGACTATTTCACCATTGCCCAGAGGGGGTGATAGGATCAAAAAGCTGGATCAACGTGAGGCATTCTGGATCTTTACTTTAAGAACCAGAGTGCCTCACGGTATGAATATTGATTGGGACCTTTCCCACTTTCTGTAGTGGGTAAGGGTTCTGTATTATAGTAATGTTCTACACAGGCGACACACTTTATTCGAGCTTGGCTAGTCCCACGAATTCGGGTATACCCGGGTGTATTGAGGTTTGTGACTGTTTTCTGCCCGAGTGCATTGGGTTATTTTCCAGGCAGGGATTGAAGCATTTTATTCCCGCTGGCTGCAATACTGCACAGTATATATATATATACTGCATTACAATTCATGAATTTATGCCATCTGGTAGACACGCGAAGCATTGCAGCCTATTAAATCCTAATCATTATCATTTAACAGATCAGCCGCCCGTCAGCCAGGCATGAACCCAGGCTGGGAAGGCAAACGCAACGGGTCTTGTCAGAGGTGAGGAGCGGCGCATTCCAGGTATCTGCCAGGTACATACCGGGTATTTGCTCGAATAAAGTGTGTCGGTGCAGTATGCTTACCCGAATTCAATTAAATTGTTTATGATCTTGGTAATTGACATATTCTATTCAATGGTGTCTATCTGTTTCATCCATATATGGAGTTTAATATTGGTTTAATAATATATATGATAGTTAACACTTATCTATTTCTCTCCATATAATGTACTATGTCCATGACAATCACATATACCTAGTCTGTGCTTTTTCTTATGAATATAGTTTAAGGTTACTCATTACTTAATTAATATGTATTAAATGTGTATATATTTCTTTCATACAGTGAATATTATGTTATTTAATTAATTGAACACTACAGTCAGTTTTGGGTTTGTGATTGCTTTAACATCTTTTTGCATTATTATTTATTTATGAATAGGTTTTTTCAATCTTTTGTGTTTTTATATTGTTGAACTCTTAGTTTAAAGCTCTTTTTGTGTATTTTATTGATTTTTTTGATAGATATGTGAGTTTGTTTGTTTTTTAGAGTATTAATAGAGTTGTTGAAAAAAAAACCTTTTTTTATTTCCCTTCCGCCTCTAGCCCGGTGGGAGCATCAGTGCCATGCGTTTCAGGCTGGAAGCGGGCGCACACAAGTGACATCACCTCAGGGATTTAGCCGATTGGTTAGTAATGAGGTGGTGTCACAGTGTCGCGACGCGTCACTGGCGCGCATGCGCAGTGTGTCTTCACGGACTTTTTGGCGCGAAATGGGGCTTATAAATGCGAGGAGGTATGTATATATGTTACACCTTGATAAAGTCACACGGGACGATACGCGTTGGTGCGTGGTCTGTGTTTCTGTCCCTGTGTACTTATGGAATAAATTACCCTCAGTTTTAGTCTGGAGTTGTGCCCTTTATTTTTTCCTATAGGATTTTTCCTTTGGATTCTCTTGCCAGCAGTGCTCCTTTGCTCTCTCCGTTTTTGTAACTAAGATGGCAGTAGTTATACTCTCCCATAATGTGAAAGGCCTAAACAACGCAGGGAAGAGGCGAGTTGCAATGTCCGAATATTATAGAAGGCAGACAGATATAGCCATGGTGCAGGATACTCATTTTAGCACTAAGAGCTACCCTAAGTACATGGATAAACATTTCAAACAATTTTCTTTTTCTTTAGCTAACAAGAAGAAGAGGGTTGGCAATACTCTTTCACAATAAATTCCCATTCAAGGTAGATCAGATAAAGAAGGACAGAGAGGGTTGTAGATACCTGATGATAATTATAGGAACAATTCATAGCCAGCCCATGACAGTAGATACCATGTATGCTCTATGTGATCATGATCTCTCCTTCTTTGCTTCTACATTCAAGACCCTGAAAAAAGTGGCAAAAGAACATCTAATAGTGGCAGGTGACTTTAATGTGGTCCTGAATCAGAGGTTGGACAGATCAGGCCCTCTTAGGACTACATAGTTACATAGTAGATGAAGTTGAAAAAAGACGTACGTCCATCAAGTTCAACATATGCTAAATTTAGACAACAGATACTTTATTCTATCTCTATACTTGCTTATTGATCCAAAGGAAGGCAAACAAAAAACCCCAGTGAAATATCATCCAATGATATCTCATAAAGGGAAAAATAAATTCCTTGCTGACTCCAAGAATTGGCAATCAGATTACTCCCTGGATCAACATCCGTGCCATGTTTACTTATTTGGTATATCCCTGTATACCTGTCGTTTCTAAAAAGATGTCCAACCTTCTTTGAACAAATCTATTGCATCTACCATCACAGTCTCCATGGGTAATGAATTCCACATTTTAACTGCCCTTACTGTAAAGAACCCTCTCCTTTGTTGCTGGTGAAATCTCCTTTCCTCCAACCTTAAGGGATGGCCCCAAGTCCTTTGTACTGCCCGTGGGATGAATAGTTGTTTTGAAAGCTCCTTGTATTGACCCCGAATATATTTGTATATAGTTATCATATCCCCTCTTAGACGCATCTTTTCTAATGTAAATAAATCTAATTTAGCTAACCTCTCCTCATAAGCCAGATTGTCCACCCCCTTTATTAATTGGGTGGCTCTTCTCTGCACTCTCTCTAGTTCCATAATGTCTTTTCTTAGGATTGGTGCCCAAAATTGTACTCCATATTCAAGGTGTGCTCTTAATAATGCTTTATAAAGGGGCATAATTATATTTACTTCTCTTCCATCCATTGCCTGTTTAATGCAAGATAAGATCTTGTTTGCCTTTATACTGCATGACTTTGGGTTCTATTGCTAAGACTGCTATCTACAAGCACTCCTAAATCTTTCTCAATCAAGGATTCCACTAATTTATCCCCATTTAATTTGTAAGTCATCTGTTTATTCTTGTTTCCCAAATGCATAACCTTACATTTATCAGTATTACACCTCATCTGCCATTTACCTGCTCAAGTTTCCAGTATCTTCAAGTCCTTCTGGAGAGAAATTACATCCTGCTCTGATTCTACTACCTTACACAATTTAGTATCATCAGCAAAGATGGAGACTTTGCTCTTGATGCCAACCTCAAGGTCATTAATAATCAAGTTAAAAAGCAGGGGTCCCAGTACCGATCATTGAGGTACTCCACTCACGACTTTAGCCCAACCTGAAAAAGTTCCATTTATGACAACCCTCTGATGTCTGTCCTTCAACCAGTTTTCAATCCAAGTGCATACATTATTACTGAGTCCAATTTGCTTTATTTTGTACACCAACCTCTTGTGTGAAACCGTATCAAAAGCCTTGGCAAAATCTAAGTAGACCACATCAACTGCATTACCCTGGTCTAAATTCCTACTTACCTCCTCAAAGAAACAAATAAGGTTAGTTTGGCATGATCTATCCTTCATAAATCCATGCTGACTACTCCTAATGATTTTGTTTTCCATTAGGTATTCCTGAATATTATCCCGTATTAAACCTTCAAGTAGTTTCCCCACTACTGAAGTCAGGCTTACAGGTCTGTTATTCTCCGGTTGTGATCTAGCTCCTTTTTTAAACAAAAGCACCACATCTGCTTTACGCCAATATTGTGGTACTGAGCCGGTGGAAATGGAGTCCTTGAATATTAAATGTAATGGTTTGGCTACTACTTTTTTTTAATTTTATGAAGCCGCCTATGAACTTCTTCCTCAGTTAACCAATTGTTCGTTAATATATAGGTTACTCTACTTTTTCCTTATCTCCAATAATCTGCCTGCCCATCTCACACTAAAAGGGTCCTATATTTGAATTTCTGATTTTTAAGGTCTTTGTTGAACCCAAGTAATCTGTTTTTTGATAATTTATTTCAAATGAGACCATGTTATGATCATGGTTACCCAAATGTTCCTGGACTTGAATATTTGTTATTACTTCTACATTGTTTGATATTACCAAATCGAGTATTGCCCCCTCTCCTGGTTGGTTCCTCAATCATTTGGGTCATATAATTGTCTTTAAGCACCCCAAAAAACATGTTTCCTTTTGTTGTAATGCTAATCTCATTTCCCCAGTCTCTGTCTGGATAATTAAAATTCCCAATTATGCAAATATGACCCAGTTTTGATGCCTTCTCCAATTGCAAAAGTATTTTAGCTTCCTCAATCTCACAGGTATTTGGTGGTTTATAGCATATCCCTACAAACATTTTCTTTATACTTTTACCTCCACTACTAATTTCTATCCACAAGGTCTCTACATTTTCATATTTCCCTTCATGAACATCTTTCCTTATAATAGGTTTTAAATCCGGTTTAAAATATAAACATACTCTACCTCATCTTATATTTGCTCGATCCTTCCGAAAAAAAGGGAATAACCCTCTAAATTAACTACCCAGTCATGAGTTTCATCCCACCATGTTTCAGTAATGCCTATGATATACTGCTCCCTTGCAGCTATTAATTCAAGCTCCCCCATTTTATCTGTCTGGATTCTTGCATTAGCAAGCATGCATTTCAGTTTTTTTTTTCAGTCTGTACTAATTATCTTATCTGCTCCTGCCTTTCTGCGCCAATTGGTTTTAGTCTTTAGAGGTTTTCTAATATTATTTGTATTCTTACACTTTTAACAGTAAACAATAGGATCAAACCACATTTTGATGAGACAATGCTGCTTGAAAATAAAACTACTGACAAACGTATATAGTAATTCTTTGCTATGTTTCACCAGATTTGATTGTGTAAAATACTACGAAAATGTACTAGGAGGGGGTGACGGGGGAAAGCCATGTAATACATTATGAGCTTCTTTAAATTTGAAATATATGAAAATGTAAGAATGGTGTGCAAAAAACATCCAAATAAATGACAATGGTGAGATACACATATACAGTTAGGTCCGGAAATAATTGGACACTGATACAAGTTTTGTTGTTGCGGCTGTGTACCAAAATAAATTCAAGTTACAGTTAAATAAGGAATATGGGCTTAAAGTGCAGTCTATCCGCTTTAATTTGAGGGTATTCACATCCAAATTGGAGGAAGGGTTTAGGAATTACATCTCTTTAATATGTAGCCCCCTCTTTTTCAAGGGACCAAAAGTAATTGGACAAACGACTCAAAAGCTGTTTCTTGGACAGGTGTGGGCTATTCCTTCATTATTTCATCATCAATTAAGCAGGTAAATGGTCTGGAGTTGATTCCAGGTGTGGCATTCGCATTTGAAAGCTGTTGCTGTAAACCCACAACATGTGGTCAAAGGAGCTCTCAATGCAAGTGAAACGACATCCTTAGGCTGCAAAAAAAAAAAAATATCCATCAGAGAGATAGCAGGAACATTAGGAGTGGCCAAATCAACAGTTTGGTACATTCTGAGAAAAAAAGAACGCACTGGTGAGCTCTGCAACACAAAAAGGCCTGGACGTCCATGGAAGACAACAGTGGTGGATGATCGTAGGATCCTTTTCATGGTAAAAAAAAAAAAACCTTCACAACCTCCAGCCAAGTTAAGAACACTCTCCAGGAGGTAGGATATCATTATCCAAGTCTACCATGAAGAGAAGACTTCACGAGAGCAAATACAGAGGGTTCACCACAAGGTGCAAACCATTCATAAGCCTCAAGAATAGAAAGGCCAGATTAGACTTTGCCAAACAATGTCTAAAAAAAGCCAGCCCAGTTCTGGAACAACATTCTTTGGACAGATGAAACTAAGATCCACCTGTACCAGAATGATGGGAAGAAAAAAGTATGGAGAAGGCTTGGAACGGCTCATGATCCGAAGCATACCACATCATCTGTAAAACACGGTGGAGGCAGTGTGATGGCATGGGAAGGTGTGGCTTACAATGACACTGGGTCACTAGTGTTTATTGATGATGTGGCAGAAGACAGAAGCAGCCGGATGAATTCTGAAGTGTATAGGGATATATTGTCTGCTCAGATTCAGCCAAATTCAGCGACGTTGATCCTTCACGGAGGAGCTGCGGTCCATGTGGGTCTCAACCATTACAGCTTGTATCAGTTGCTTTTATTTGGATTCGCTGTGACCTTTTGTGTGTGCAAACAATCTTCTACCACATTGTAGCGCAATGACCTAATATCTATCTATATCCAGCTTGCGGTTTTCAGTATATGCAATAGTCATTTTACAGCTGACTCAGTGTGGCTATTTGCTACACATACAGTACACTCTAGTTTAGAGTAGCCTACATTGTGGTGAGGCTTCCCTTGGTATATAATTTATACTATATTGCCTTGGGTACATGGATACATTTAATGTTACAATTTATGGTGGATAGAGAAAATATTATATCTATGGCGCTCCATACGTACACAAATGGTCGTAAAAAGGATATATACAACCCGTAATGGTGGCTTCGTCGGGTCCAAAGGTAGGCTCCACACGGTAGCACAAAGAAAAAGACAGTGTGAAAACAGCACTGTAAATAGTGAAATATAAATAAAATAATAAACCCTAGTGCAGGTAGAATTAGGCTGCCAATCCGTACAATCAGACACTTGGATACAGTAAAGAAAAAGAAAACCGGCGCCTTACAAGTTCAGTAGAATATAGGAAGTCCAAAACGATATCATTAAAGTCCCCACAAAGTCCTCTGTAGCAAAAACGATGGAAGAATTGCTGTGCAGCTCCCACCGTGCGTGAAGAGTTATGTGGAGAAAAAACAAATAAACAAAATTATGGTGCAGTATGTCAAACTAATATAACTGACAAAATGACCCAAAACACTAATGACAAAACAAGACAGACAAACTAGACAGACAATAGCAAGGCTAATAATGATAAAAAGCTAGTTTATTAAAACAACATAAATTAAGGGTTCCAGAAGACTAGAAAATCGCCAGGTCCAGATATTGTAAAATTGGGACCCTACTCACAAGATGTCAAATTGTAACAGGCAATGGAGATAAACGCCGTGCTGCTCGTCCACTGCAGTGGTAACCGAAGCGCCTTCCTGTGATTCCCCTGCCTATGATGGATGCCGCATCACTATGGGGCGGGACCTCCAGGCGGATGTCACGTAACTGGAAGGCGGGACTTCCTGGAATGGCATTTTGTTTTCCCTCAACTGCAAGCCTGGATCAACTGCACGTCTTCCTTCACCAACAGACAGCTCTAAAAGAACTTCCCTACGCTTTTCATGCGCCTGCGCGCACTTCCTCATGGGTTGTGATGACACTGATACTAAGTGGAATATATACACCCACACTGCGATCCCAATTGGTTAATTACACAATTTAAAATTAAGCACAGATGTTACCACAGTACTGACATCACAAAAACATGCCTTGCTATACGAGTGGTAAACAGTGTGATACACACTACATGCCTTTTACCAACTTTTTTCATGTACGCAGATATATTACCCCCTTTTTAATTCTATAATATATTGTTGAATTTGCTTCACTATTTGGCGTTGTGCGCTGTTTTCTTTTGTTTCCATTCTCTTAGTGTGTGTGGGGTGCTGAGCCACCCCTGCGTTTACAACTGCAGACGCCATTATCCCCAACACGGTTATGTGGCACTTATTATTTAATGTATAATTATCTCACTGTGGGAGTTGTGGTTTAATTTTTTATAAATTTTTTATCACTAAATTGATGGTATAGTCACTGCACTGTATATATTTATACATTTACACTTTATAGGTAGTTAGGTAGTAGCGCACAGTTTTGTTTTTTGTTTTTACTATCACAAAAACATGCCTTGCTATACAAACAACTACATTACAACACAACAAAAAACACTTAATGTAATACTGAGACTATTCAAATACGGATAACATAAAAACATTACTATACTATAAAAAAGCCTTCAATTCAAAGTCTATGTTCAGGCCTCTTGGAGAGAGTGTTTTCAGTTCATAGATCCAGTATGCTTCACGCATACTGGCCTGTTGAAGTCTGTTACCCCCTCTCCAATTGGCCTGAACAACCTCTATAGCTTGACATAACAAGCCTTTGGGATTCTGATTGTGACACATGAGAAAATGATGAGACACACTATGAGTGACCAATCCCTTTTTGATGTTGTAAATGTGCCCATATGTCCTCCTTTGAAAGGTTCTCCCTGTTCTGCCAATATACTGCAAGCCACACGGGCATTGAAGCAAGTATATAATAAATGTAGAATGGCAATTGATAAATGTCTTGATGGGATATGATTTTAATGTTACTTTTGATGTAAATGATTTCGCATTACAGCTAAAAGAACATGCAACACATTTCGCACAGGTGAAAAAACCTTTCAAATTCCCTAGTTGTTTTTGTCTACTGTATGCTGATTAAATGGACATATTGGGGCCAATTTAGATTTTAAATTATTTGCCTTAGAGAAAATAATGCTTGGCCTTTTTGGGAGAATCTCTACAAGAACATCATCTTTTAACAGGATTGGCCAATGTTTGTTTAAAATGTGTCTTATTTTAGGTGCCATCTCATTATATTGACTAATAAATGATACTTGATGATTACACCTATTTGTTTTGTCTTCTTTCTTATATTTAAGCAGAGTGTCTCTTTCTATGTCACTGACTTGTTTAAGGGCCTCATCCAAAAGTCTCTCAGAGTATTTTCTCTCTATGAATTTACTTTTGAAATCTTTGGCCTGAACTTCAAAAATTTCCTTTTCAGAACAATTGCGTTTAAGACGCACTAGTTGACCCTTTGGAATATTTCTTAGCCACTGAGGGTTATGCTGACTATCAGCACGTAAATAGTTGTTAGCTTGTACTGGCTTGAAGAATGTTTTCGTTTAAAGTGTATTGTGACTAACATAAATGTGAAGATCTAAAAAATCAATGTGCTCGGTGCTGTGACTACATGTGAACTTAAGATTTCTATCGTTATTATTCAAATAAGTGCAAAAAACATACAAAGATGCCTGACCACCTGACCATACAAAAACCACGTCATCAATGTAGCGCCGCCAGAGCACCAAGTTTGCCTCTAGAGGACAGTTGTTCCAGATGTAATCCTCCCAACTGTCCATAAATAAATTAGCATAACTAGGGGCAAACCTGGTGCCCATATTTATTATATACTTGCTTCAATGCCCGTGTGGCTTGCAGTATATTGGCAGAACAGGGAGAACCTTTCAAAGGAGCATTTATGAGCACATTTACAACATCAAAAAGGGATTGGTCACTCATAGTGTGTCTCATCATTTTCTCATGTGTCACAATCAGAATCCCAAAGGCTTGTTATGTCAAGCTATAGAGGTTGTTCAGGCCAATTGGAGAGGGGGTAACATTCTTCAACAGGCCAGTATGCGTGAAGCATACTGGATCTATGAACTGAAAACACTCTCTCCAAGAGGCCTGAACATAGACTTTGAATTGAAGGCTTTTTTATAGTATACTGCACCGACACACTTTATTCGAGCAAATACCCGGTATGTACCTGGCAGATACCTGGAATGCGCCGCTCCTCACCTCTGACAAGCCCCGTTGCATTTGCCTTCCCAGCCTGGGTTCATGCCTGGCTGATGGGCGGCTGATCTGTTAAATGATAATGATTAGGATTTAATAGGCTGCAATTCTTCGCGTGTCTACCAGATGGCATAAATTCATGAATTGTAATGCAGTATATATATATGTACTGTGCAGTATTGCAGCCAGCGGGAATAAAATGCTTCAATCCCTGCCGGAAAATAACTCAATGCACTCGGGCAGAAAACAGTCACAAACCTCAATACACCCGGGTATACCCGAATTCGTGGGACTAGCCGAGCTCGAATAAAGTGTGTCGCCACTGTAGTAATGTTTTTATGTTATCCGTATTTGAATAGTCTCAGTATTACTTTAAGTGTTTTTTGTTGTGTTGTAATGTAGTTGTTTGTATAGCAAGGCATGTTTTTGTGATAGTAAAAACAAAAAACAAAACTGTGCGCTACTACCTAACTACCAATAAAGTGTAAATGTATAAATATATACAGTGCAGTGACTATACCATCAATTTAGTGATAAAAAAATTATAAAAAATTAAACCACAACTCCCACAGTGAGATAATTATACATTAAATAATAAGTGCCACATAACCGTGTTGGGGATAATGGCGTCTGCAGCTGTAAACGCAGGGGTGGCTCAGCACCCCACACACACTAAGAGAATGGAAACAAAAGAAAACAGCGCACAACGCCAAATAGTAAAGCAAATTCAACAATATATTATAGAATTAAAAAGGGGGTAATATATCTGCGTACATGAAAAAAGTTGGTAAAAGGCATGTAGTGTGTATCACACTGTTTACCACTCGGCAGCTGTTAACTGTAGAATCGGGTGCTTGCTTCCCTCTGCTGATGCAGCTCAGTTGATTCTGGGGCAGGACGTCAGTCTTTCACTCCCAAGGGGATTTCCCTTCATGCAGCCAGGTTCAGCAGCTGGTACTGGGGCTCGGTGAAATCGCTCCTGCTTCCTGGCCGATATGAAGCTGCTCCTGTACCTCGGCAGGTGTATCCTCTGCACAGAGGTTAAAACGCAGCTTGCTGGGGTGCCCTCAGCGTGCCGCGATGTCGCTCCGTCGCGGGACGCTGTGTAATGACGTCACTGTCTACACAGCAGTGGTGGATTCAATAGGGAAGTTTGAACAGTCTTACAAAGTCTCTCACAAGTGTCCAAAACAGCACACAGGATGAAATAAAAACAGGACAGGCCAATACATAGACAAAGGCCAATGTAGGCAGATATAAGGCAATAGAATGTTACATCCAACTAGTTTCGTAGAATTAACTACTTCTTCAGGGAATAATTAGGCCATTACCCAGAGGTCTTAAATACCTCACATAGATACCTTATTGGTCAACCAATTAGGGATAGACCAATCATCTAAGAGGTAAGGATAAGAGGTTAATTTTCCAACATATCGTAAGGATATGTTAGTTCAAAATAGATCCACGATTAAAAATAAAGAAGGTCAAAACACAAAAAAGGACACTCTTAATGTGGCTTTTATAAAAGACTTTAATTCGGTTCATAGAGACATTGAAAAGGTTTTTAACAAACACTGGGGTATATTGTGCAATGATCCCATTTTGGGATCACATCTTGACGTCAAACCACGGTTTATTTACAGGAGAGCAAAAAATATCAAAAACTTGTTAGCTCCTAGTGATGTTTTTATAAGTAAGAGCAATACTACATCGAAAAAGAACTGGCTAGGGCCTAAACCAAAAGGCAACTATATCTGTGGTAATTGCACGATTTGTAAATACCAACATCCTGACAAACACACTTTTTATTCACAAGTAACGAAGGAAGTTTTTAATATTGATGACTTTATTCTATGTACCTCTACACATATTGTATACCTATTGGAATGTGCGTGTGGGTATCAATATGTAGGCAGAACCAAACGCAGCTTTAATGTTCGGATTCAGGAACATGTCAGAAATATTAAAAATGGTTTTGAAAAACATAGTGTATCTAGACACTTCCTGATACACCATAATAAAGATCCGTCAAGTCTCACTTTTAAGGGGATTCAGTT
Source organism: Ascaphus truei (assembly GCF_040206685.1). NCBI lineage: Eukaryota > Metazoa > Chordata > Amphibia > Anura > Ascaphidae > Ascaphus > Ascaphus truei. The sequence goes on along the minus strand of NC_134485.1, from coordinate 151,246,987 downwards.
GATTCCTGTAAATAGAAGAGGAGGGGACAGAGTTAAAACATTGTCTTCTAAAGAGACATATTGGATACATAAGTTAGATACTATGTCCCCTAAGGGGTTAAATGAGGATGTGGATATTTGGGCTAAAGTCGACTAATATTGTGTTTCTTTTATTCCAGCATGTTTTTAATTATTTATGCTAGGTCTTGTCTATATGTAAGTTTATATTAAATAGGTATTGTTTTTTTTTTGTTTTTTTGTTAATAAAGTTGTTGTTTTAAAAGTAAACTACACATCTTCCCTATCACGCAGACCATTACCTATTATAGATGATTGGTCTATCCCTAATTGGTTGACCAATAAGGTATCTATGTGAGGTATTTAAGACCTCTGGGTAATGGCCTAATTATTCCCTGAAGAAGTAGTTAATTCTACGAAACTAGTTGGATGTAACATTCTATTGCCTTATATCTGCCTACATTGGCCTTTGTCTATGTATTGGCCTGTCCTGTTTTTATTTCATCCTGTGTGCTGTTTTGGACACTTGTGAGAGACTTTGTAAGACTGTTCAAACTTCCCTATTGAATCCACCACTGCTGTGTAGACAGTGACGTCATTACACAGCGTCCCGCGACGGAGCGACATCGCGGCACGCTGAGGGCACCCCAGCAAGCTGCGTTTTAACCTCTGTGCAGAGGATACACCTGCCGAGGTACAGGAGCAGCTTCATATCGGCCAGGAAGCAGGAGCGATTTCACCGAGCCCCAGTACCAGCTGCTGAACCTGGCTGCATGAAGGGAAATCCCCTTGGGAGTGAAAGACTGACGTCCTGCCCCAGAATCAACTGAGCTGCATCAGCAGAGGGAAGCAAGCACCCGATTCTACAGTTAACAGCTGCCGAGTGGTAAACAGTGTGATACACACTACATGCCTTTTACCAACTTTTTTCATGTACGCAGATATATTACCCCCTTTTTAATTCTATAATATATTGTTGAATTTGCTTCACTATTTGGCGTTGTGCGCTGTTTTCTTTTGTTTCCATGTTTTTGTGATGTCAGTACTGTGGTAACATCTGTGCTTAATTTTAAATTGTGTAATTAACCAATTGGGATCGCAGTGTGGGTGTATATATTCCACTTAGTATCAGTGTCATCACAACCCCTGAGGAAGTGCGCGCAGGCGCATGAAACGCGTAGGGAAGTTCTTTTAGAGCTGTCTGTTGGTGAAGGAAGACGTGCAGTTGATCCAGGCTTGCAGTTGAGGGGGAAAAAAATGCCGTTCCAGGAAGTCCCGCCTTCCAGTTACGTGACATCCGCCTGGAGGTCCCGCCCCATAGTGACGCGGCATCCATCAGAGGCAGGTGAATCACAGGAAGGCGCTTCGGTTACCACTGCAGTGGACGAGCAGCACGGCGTTTATCTCCATTGCCTGCTACATTTTGACATCTTGTGAGTAGGGTCCCAATTTTACAATATCTGGACCTGGCGATTTTCTAGTCTTCTGAAACCCTTAATTTATGTTGTTTTAATAAACTAGCTTTTTATCATTATTAGCCTTGCTATTGTCTGTCTAGTTTGTCTGTCTTGTTTTGTCATTAGTGTTTTGGGTCATTTTGTCAGTTATATTAGTTTGACATACTGCACCATAATTTTGTTTGTTTGTTTTTTCTCCACATAACTCTTCACGCACGGTGGGAGCTGCACAGCAATTCTTCCATCGTTTTTGCTACAGATCATCGTTTTTGCTACAGAGGACGTTGTGGGGACTTTAATGATATCGTTTTGGACTTCCTATATTCTACTGAACTTGTAAGGCGCCGGTTTTCTTTTTCTCCACACGATAGCAGTAACACATTAAAAAAATAGGGAAATCACATAACTTAATACTGTAAGATAAATATTCACAGCATACAAACTAATGACATGACAAACCAACAAATGACATGGGCTGAGAAACACTGGGTGACTGATATACAAATAAGCACATTTAATGTTAGACACAGAATATGAATAAAATACAAATAAAATACACAACATGTGTAAAAATAGAATAAGTCCAACTGGATACGGCTGCGGAGCACCAACACGCCCCTGATGCCAGGAGACATGCAGTGGAGCTGATCTGACCAAGACGAGAGGGGATACTCTCTAATTATCCATTGCCTGTGACCATCTTACATCTGGTAAGTGGTCATTTCAGCCACAGCAGGAGATCTCCAGTGGGACTTATTCTATTTTAACACATGTTGTGTATTTTATTTGTATTTTATTCATATTCTGTGTCTAACATTAAATGTGCTTATTTCTATATCAGTCACCCAGTGTTTCTCAGCCCATGTCATTTGTCATTTGTTGGTTTGTCATGTCATTAGTTTGTAGGCTGTGAATATTTATCTTACAGTATTATGCTATGTGATTTCCCAATTTTTTAATGTGTTACAGCTATCGTGTGGAGCCTACCTTTGGACCCGACGAAGCCACCATTACGGGTTGTATATATCCTTTTTACCACCATTTGTGTATGTATGGAGCGCCACAGATATAATATTTTCTGTATCAGTTGTCTCTGATTTGGGTTCAGAGTTATATCACAGGCAGCGAGCCTTTATTCTCAATTAGGAATAGTAGGTCTGTAACAGGGGACTTATTCCTGTTCACAAATGTGCCTCTAATCCAGCAGTGTGGTGGTTAACTGCTGGTAGGCAATTAACTAACACCACCTGCCTGATTTAGATGGCTTAGAAAAGCCTGTCTTTAGAGACAGGAAGTGAGACTCCTTAGCTCACGTGTGAGCTGAACAAGGAAACAGAGCAGAGGTTCTTGAGTCTCCCAGGAGAGACTTACCAAGAGAACATAGATCTCTGGAGCTGACAAATAAGACTTATAAACCTGGATGCTGATAATCCGGAGAAAAGGCAGCAACCCTGGAAACAGATAAGACTTTATTTTCCATTGACTGTTGTCTATATATATATTTATATCTATATGACTTGGGCTGATGAATAGCCTGGGTAGCCACCCAGTTAAAAGGGGCTGAAATAGAAGGATACATATATGCCAAAGTGGAGATAGGTTTTCTTTGTTTGGCTCACTATTTCGCTTATGTTGATTTTTTGCTGTGTTTTTAGCGACAGGCACAATAAAGCCTTGTTATGATTTCACCTTGCAACAGTCTCCATTGTGTACCTCTGCACATGTCCTCCTACATATGGTGTCAGAAATTTGGGATGAGAGGAGCCCTTTGAAGTTTAAAGGACTGGAGATTGCCTGTGGAATTTTTTTTTTGTGCTTTTGCCTGCATACAGTCTTGCAAACAAACCTGAGCAACAAAAACAAAGATTCACCTGCAGCAGAGATCAGAATTAAAGGGATACACACCCAGGCAGGAAACTTACACTGCACTGAAACCTACAAAACCACAGATGGACTCTTTTCCCCAATCCCAAGAGGAGAGAGAGAGAGAGACTGCTGAAGCAGGTAAACCTTTATTTGCCTATCACAAAGTGTAATATGGTCATTGAAATAGGGGTTTTGCCTTCCAGCCATAGTCAGGGTTCAAGAAGTGAGTCAGCCCTTATAAAGGAATAGGTGTTTGTTGTTTTCAAAAGTTTCGCTGAAGCAGTGAATACAGATGGTGACCCACGAGCGGTACTGATTTTGCAAATAAAGGTTGCCACACCGCATAGAGCTACCAGCTGTGAATGGAGTATATGCAGGAAAGTGTGAAAATTGATACAAGACTGTGCTGAAGCAGTGGAATTTTTAGCAAACAAATGCTGAGTGTAAAATTGCCCTACAGGGGAAAAAGGGATTGCTGAACTGTGTAAAAGGTATTCCAAAGCCAATTGCTGAGTGTTGAGTCACCCTGCCGGAAAAGAAAGAAATATTCCACTGCAAAGAATGTTTTTTTTCTGCAAGTAAAAAAAGTCTACCTATGTATCTTGGGAGCAAAACAGACACCCAAAGTGTGAAGTGTAAATGCCATAATACCCAAATATGAGACTGAAAATTACTGAACTCAAGCAGAAAACCAAATTCTGTTGCTGAAGCGGAGGGATTGAACCTAGCAAGTAAATGGTGTAAAGCAAACAGACGTTTTTTCCTAGCAACTACACATTCAGCATACCTAATGAGAGATTACACCTAGCAAGCAAATGGTGTAAAGCAAATAGACGTTTTTACCTAGCAACTGCACATCTTGTATACCTAATAAGAGAAAATGCATGCACAGTACTGCTGATATTGTAAAACTTACCCAAGAAAGAAAAGTCTACAGAGATGCCTGTGAGAGCTACGACCTCTACAAGCAAAATATGCCCACCTGTAGGACTACCACAATTGGGGGTTCTAGCAAATACAGTGGCAACAGCTGCAATAGCGCCTCCTGAGGTCAGGAAGAAAATTAAACCTGATGTCCTAAAAATGGAGGACAAGATGCAGCGTTCCTCTAATAAACCCGACCCCACGGAAGAGTGGCCCTTCCAGTCCAATAAAGAGGAAGACATCTCTTACGGGGAACCCGAACCGAGTCACACCCACAAAACACCCCAAGAATGGTGGGGGTGCCTGAACTCGGCACGAACCGAAAAGACCGCTCCCTTTGATGACGAATATGATCAGCAGGAGAAAGAGCGGGAGCAGTAGATTACCGAATATTTCCGTCAGCTATTACAGTTGCAAGAAAAGCCGGGTGGATCCAGTGACGCTGCTAAAACTTCAAATGAAGATGGAGACCCCAGTATCCCTGAAGGGATGGTGTCATCCAAATCAAAAAGGCGGAAAAAGAGAAAGAAAAGCGGTTCTTCACTTACCGTGGAAGGAACAGACACGTCCGCAGACCCTGTGGAGGAAAAGGAGGGCCGAGTTGCCCTGCAGCCTAGAGAAAATGGAGAATTCGTCCCGCGGTTAACCGAATATCCAGAGGGCCTAAGACAGAAGTCGTGTACCCCAAAGAAGTTTCTGTCCGGCAACAACAGTGAGGAACCCTCAACCAACCATCCCAGTGAGTGTCGATCCATTGACCAGCCCTGAGGATGCCCTGACAAATGCCAGGCGTGACTGTGATATACCCCATGAACAATTGAAACAAAAGAAAGATGGTTACGCGGAGCTACTGAAAAATAACGTGAAGCTACAGGAACATGTGCTCGCAATGTACTCTGCAGCCAGGACAGAATTGGACGATCTCAAGACTGAGCTAGATACTGCAAATGCTACTATTTCCGCCATGGATGAAAAGCAGAGCCAATCTGATAAAATGATGACTCAGCTGAAGCGGAAGTATGAGGAGGCACTAAAGCAGATGACAGTCTTTCAGCAAGAGGTTCACACTCTTCGCGTAGAGCTGAATGCCTCACAACAGGAGGTCAACAATGTCCGGACAGAGTTGGACGTATCTCAGAAAGAGTTTCAGACACTCCGCAGAGCACTGGATGCCTCACATCATGAGACCAACAGCTGCCGCACAGATCTGGAAGTTTCCAGAAAGGAACTACACAGTCTCACTGAGGAGCTGGACATATCTAAAGAAACTATTGTCAATCTTGATACAGATCTCAAAGTCTCTCAGAAGGAGCTTCAGACCCTCAACCTAAAGAAGGAAGTCTCACGCCAGGAGATTGTCATTCTCAAAGCAGATGTACGTAAATGGAAGGAGGACTGAAAAGAGGACCTGAAGAATACAGAGACTGAAAAAGGAGAAAATTCAAGATTAAAAAGAGAAAACTTTAAACTGAAAGAAGAAAATATTCAGTTGACAGACGAAGTCAAGGAAAAGTTTGAAGCAGAGCACCGACTGCAGACCCAACTGCAAGGTCTGCGTGCACACCTCCAGTATGCTGAGGAGAAGCAGCAAACGCTGCAGGAAGAAAAGCTGCTGGCTGCTAAAGAGGTACAAGCGCTGCAGGAACGTCTGAATACCCAGTACGTCCCCACAGAGCAGTATGAGGAGCTAAAGGCCACGCTGCATGTCTTCAGAGCATCATTGGAGGCGGAGCTTCGATACCAGGTGACTCTGTATGAGAGGGAGCGTGAGAAGGCTCAGAAACTGGAGCAAGAGCTGGAGAGACAGAGAGACTGTTCCATTCCCTTGAGTCAGTACACCAAGGAGAAAACAGACGCAGCGGTAACCTTAACGTCAAAAATTTCAGAGCTCCAGAATATGAAGGAGACACTGATACAGACTCAGAGAAAGCAAAGTGCGCAGATAAATTCCCTGAGAAGAGACTTGCAAGACGCACTCAAACAGGTTGAGATTCTGCAGACCAGTAACTTACAGATTCCTCCAATACGGAAAAAGGTATTGGCACTGCCCAAGCACCAGTATCCCACAGTAACTAATGCCCGTGAGGACAAGGGTACAGTGAGAGTTGGGGACTCCACGCACCTTCAAAACAAGATGATGAAGTTTGAGCCACCTAAGAAAGCACTAGCCAAACCTACAGCTGCTCAACAGGCAACAAACATAGGTAGGAGTGCAGAATCAAAGCCAGAAGAATCCTTAGCTGAGGAAGCTGAAAAGATAGGACGTTCTCTGGAGCTGACAAATAAGACTTCTAAACCTGGATGCTGATAACCCGGAGAAAAGGCAGCAACCCTGGAAACAGATAAGACTTTTTTTCCATTGACTGTTGTCTATATATATATATATATATATATATATATATATATATATATATATATACAAATATAGCTGTATGCTCATCTGCATGTCTTAGGCAGGTCTGCAACCCCGCCTTTCCCCATTATCACCCAGCATACAGCACTTCCACTGCAGCAAGGGATTCTGGGAAATGACATGCAAATGAGCACACAGTGTCACTTTTTGCCTCAATAACCATTTTTAACATGGTTCCCTATAGGCTTAAGCTTGCTGCATGGTCACAGCTTTGAGCACAGCCAGGGTTAAGGTGCATACCCAGAAAACCACCCACAGACAGCTGTTTCGACCTTGATGGGTCTCATCAGTGTGGGGTTGATTTTACTGGGAATGCAAGAGAGGCTATGGGAAAGGCTATATATATATATCTATATGACTTGGGCTGATGAATAGCCTGGGTAGCCACCCAGTTAAAAGGGGCTGAAATAGAAGGATACATATATGCCAAAGTGGAGATAGGTTTTCTTTGTTTGGCTCACTATTTCGCTTATGTTGATTTTTTGCTGTGTTTTAAGCGACAGGCACAATAAAGCCTTGTTATGATTTCACCTTACAACAGTCTCCATTGTGTACCTCTGCACATGTCCTCCTACAAGGTCATTCATATCCATTTGGATTTAATTTGCACACTTAGAAAGTTAGCGCTACCTTATTTGTTTTCCTTCAATTTATGGTGAATACAATATACCTGAGATCAGCCATACTGACAGTTGATATTCATTCCTACAGCACACTCTGCATAGTCTATGTCAGGGGTGTGGAACCTTTTTTCTGCCAAGGGCCATTTTGATATTTATAAAATCATTCGAGGGCCATACAAAATTATCAACTTAAAATTTAGCCTGCTATATTTGGTCAAACATTTAATTAACTAACCCCTAATGTGATGGCTGGAACTGCTTCTCTTTGGGTGACTGACTGACTCTTGGGTGGTGGGTGACTATCACTGACTGTGGCTTGGTGTCTGTGTGTACACAGACCCACTCTCAGACTCTCAGACCCACTCTCTCTCTCTCTCTCTCTCTCTCTCTCTCTCTCTCTCTCTCTCTCTCTCTCTCTCTCTCTCTCTCAGACACACTTTCTCTCTCAGACACACTCTCTCACACTCAAGCAAAATCCTACTGAAGGCTCCAAAGACAAGTGTTAAATTTGAGTGGCACTCAGTTCAAGTGAGTGACACTTGACAGGACCGCGGACACGGCAGTCAAGTTCAATGCACAGAGTGAGTGCGACTTAGTCTTCCTGAAGTAAAAAATTGCAAATTGAATACAAATACTCCAAATACTACCTGCACTGAAATCCATCACCAATGATGCTAAACAAGAATGACAATCAGCTGCAAGAAGTGACAACTTGAGAAGCATGAGGGACGGTCTGACAGCTTAGATCACACTGAGTCATTTTATGGGGCACAGATCATTGGGGGTGGGGGGCGGTCTGCAAAAGTTAATCATACAACACGTATTGAAGTCAAGGAGACCAATGATGCTGGGATTAGGTGTCACTCAGTGACTGAGTGACAGGCCTGGTGGTGTCCCAGGGCCCTCCTGCCCTCCCCCTGTCAGGGCCCTGCGTGGCTACCTCTTCTCTTACACTGTGGAGCAGGTGCCCTCCTCCGCAGCTGCTGCCCGGTGTGGGGAGGAGGAGAGTCGGTAGTGAGGTGTCTCTCCCTCTGCAGACTCGCTCTTCCATCCCCCAAGCCACACTTATCTTATACCACCACCCCCCCAAGCCCCACTCCTCTTATACCCCCTCCTCCCCCAAGCCCCACTCCTCTTATACCCCCTCCTCCCCCAAGCCCCACTCCTCTTATACCCCCTCCCCCCCAAGCCCCACTCCTCGTATACCCCCAGCCCCACTCCTCTTGTACCCCCTCCCCCCCAAGCCCCACTCCTCTTATACTCCCTCCACCCCAGCCCCACTCCTCTTATACCCCCTATAAGCCCTACTCCTCTTATACCCCTTCCCCCAAGCCCCACTCCTCTCCCTCCCCCCAAGCCCCACTCCTCTTATACCCCCTCCCCCCCAGCCCCACTCCTGTTATACCCCCTCCAAGCCCTACTCCTCTTATAACCCCCCAGCCACACTCTTCTTTTACCCCCCCCCCCCCAAGACCCACTCCTCTTATACCCCCCCAAGCCCCACTCTTCTTATACCCCCCCCAAGCCCCAATTCTCTTATACCCCCCAAGCCCCACCCCCCCCCCCCAGAGCGCTGCTTACCTGCGCCACCCTGGTGATATTCAGGTCCTTCATCACCTCCTCGAAGGCCACCATCTTCCCTCCTACTACTCCGCCTCCTACTCCAGCAGCTGCTGCTGCTCTGGATGTGGGGGGGGGGAATCGGAGCAGGGGGGATCAGAGCAGGGGAGGCATGGAGCAAGACTTACCACTAGCTCCATGCAGGAAGAGATGGGCCTCGCTTTGCAAACTCGAATAGAGCTTGCTGCGGGCCAAAAAAAAAAATTGGCAGAGTGACAGCACGGGCAGCCAATCAGGAAAGGGGGAGGTTTTTTTTCTTTCTTTCTTGCTTGTGCGTCGCGGGGGCCGGAGCAAATGATTTTGCGGGCCTTATCCGGCCCGCGGGCCGGACGTTCCCCACCCCTGGTCTATGTGGTAAGGCAAGCTTTGGTATTAACCAATTAACTGATATCACGTCTGTACTTATATTATCTACAGCAGTGGTTCCCAAACTGTGCGCCGTGGCTTGGCTAGTGGGGCGCCGCGATCAGGGCCGCCAGCAGTGGGGAACAAGGGCCAGTAATTTTAAAAATAAAAAAAAACGCTGAACCCGGCGCCGGGTCTCCCTGTTGTCAGCGCCGGAAGTAGGTTGGGTTAGCTTCCGGCACGAGAGGGCGGCCCGGCGCGCGCTGGATGAGCAGCACCGGGAGACAGATGTCTCCCAGCAGCACTAACAACCCCCCCCCCCCCCCCCCCCCCGGCCAAAACCGCCACCCCCCGGCAGCATCGGTGCACCATCGCTCCCCCTCCCCCGCAGCACACCGGCCCTCCCCCCCCCACCGCAGCACACCGGCCCTCCCCCCCCCACCCCATGCAGCCGCCGTCCCATGCAGCACTGGGCCATCCCGTCACGCCCCCTCCCCCCGCAACATTGCCCCCCCCCCCGCACACACCCCCTCCCCACCGTCCCCCTGCAAGCCACCGGCCTGACCATCCCCAAGGTAAATATATATATATATATGTGTATTGGGGGTGTGGTGGTAATTTTTAAATGTATTGGGGGTCATTTTTAAATGTTTTGGGAGTGTGGGGGTAATTTTTAAATGTATTGGGGGTGTGGGGGTAATTTTTAAATGTATTGGGGGTCTGGGGGTAATTTTTAAATGTATTGGGGGTGTGGGGGTAATTTTTAAGTGTGTGTGTGTGTGTGTGTGTGTGTGTGTGTGTATATATATATATATATAGAGAGAGAGAGATCTATATATCTATATATATAAATGAATAAATGAGTTCTCCAGTATTCGGTGATACCTTTTTTATTGGACTAACAATTTATGTCATAGGACAAGCTTGCGAGAGTTATCCTCTCTTCTTCAGGTCAAGTTAAGTTGTGGTGAGTAAAAAAAAGTGACAAAAACCCTCCACAGGAAAGCAAATATGCAAATACAACTGTATGCTCATCTGCATGTCTTAGGCAGGTCTGCAACCCCGCCTTTCCCCATTATCACCCAGCATACAGCACTTCCACTGCAGCATGGATTCTGGGAAATGACATGCAAATAAGCACACAGTGTCACTTTTTGCCTCAAAAACCATTTTTAACATGGTTCCCTATAGGCTTAAGCTTGCTGCATGGTCACAGCTTTGCGCACACGAGAGGTGTTAACCCTTTAAAATCAACTAACCTTACAAAATGCTGCCACTTAGGTCCACGGCTCCACACTTGCCGCTAGTAATTTGTATAGAAAAGAACGACCTAGGCGCAAATATGCAGGGAGAGAGGAAAAAAAGAAGAAGAACATCATAGGGCAGTTTATCTGAGCAATTCAGGTGTTGGATGGTAAGGTATGCACTTACACTTAGTTCAGCAATTATCAGCCTTTAATCCACTCTGGGATTCAGGAACTTTGCTTCCAACGTTGGTCTGTCTCTCTCTGTGGTCTTTGTGTCCTCAGGATCATTGGTTACACAGCAATCACAATGTATATGCTGTGAATTGAATACAAGCCGTTGAGAGTAAAAGCGAGTCTCTCACACTCGATATTGGAGAACGCCGGTTACCTGCACTGGTCGCTCGTGTGGTTACTTCCGCATCACGTGGCCCGGCTCTCGTGAGATTTTGTCTCTGAAATTCGATGATACACTGTCTTGGCTCCATTGTGAGGAATCAATCTCTCAGCGTGTCTCCAACTGCTCCTGAAAGCGCTTGCCCTACGCGATTCTTCCCCTGATGAAGCCGAAGTGGAGAAATGCGTAGGGTAAGAGTGGATTAAAGGCTGATAATTGCTGTACTAAGTGTAAGTGCATACCTTACCATCTAACAGCTGAATTGCTCAGACATACTGCCCTATGATGTTCTTCTTCATCTTTTTTTCTCTCTCCCTGCATATTTGCGCCTAGGTCGTTCTTTTATATATATGTGTGTGTGTGTGTGTGTGTGTGTGTGTGTGTGTGTGTGTATATGTGTGTATATATATATTGCAGTATAAATGAGTTCAGTATTAGGTGATACCTTTTTTATTGGACTAACAATTTATGTCATAGGACAAGCTTTCGAGAGTTATCCTCTATTCTTCAGGTCAAGCAATACTGATCAGTATTCTGATGTGTGTGTGTGTGTGTGTGTGTGTGTGTGTGTGTGTGTGTGTGTGTGTGTGTGTGTGTGTGTGTGTGTGTGTGTGTGTGTGTGTGTGTGTGTGTGTGTATTGGGGGGGAGGGAAGTTTTTGTGGGGGGAATTGTGTGAGAGGGAGGGAATGACTGAGCATAGGGTAATTGACTGAGGGAGAGGAGAGAGGGGTCTAGTGAGAAACGGGACAGAAATACATGCAAGGCGGGAGGGTGAGACGGAAGGAGAGAAATACATGGGAAGGGGGGTAAGAGATGGGGGCTCGTGAAATGGTGGGGGGCGGCGGGCAATACCGCTGACACGGGGGGGGGGGGCGGCCCTGCTTAAAATGTTTGTCCCGGGCCCCACGATTTCTGTTGGCGGCCCTGCAGGGGACAGATGGTACTAGCATCCCAGGCCCTGTGAGTTAGGAGGTCCGGCCGTGCCCCTCGATAAATCCTGTCACCCGGTCACCACGGGATGACAGGATTTAGTGCGCTTGCGATGCGCCAGGCAGCGCGTGCGTCTCTGCAAAAGAAAAAAAAACTCACCCCCTCTTCTGATTGGCTGGCGCGTGTTTGCTCGCTGCCAGGATTTTTTTTTTGCCCGCAGCAAGCTCTATACGAGCTTGCAAAGCGAGGCCCGGCCCTTCCTGCATGGAGCACGTGGTGAGTACTACTCCATGCCTTTCTTGCTTCCCCCCCCCCACCCTGCTCCGATATCCCCCCCCCCTCTGACCGTTTCGATTCCCCCCCCTTTGTTCCGATTTCCACCCCTGGCTCCGATTCACCCCCCTTGCTGTGTCTGTGTGTGAGTGAGTGAGTGAGTGAGAGTGGGCGAGTGAGAGTGGGCGAGTGTGAGTGAGAGACTGAGTGGGTGAGAGACTGAGAGTGGATGAGAGGGTGGGGGTGTCTGAGAGTGAGAGTGGGTGTGTCTGTGAGAGACACCAATTGCGCACTGCAACTGTTAGGTATGTATATACAACTTTGTTTTCACTTTGGGCGCCGTGGAAAAATCCTGATCGCCTTGGGAGCCTTGAACCGAAAAAGTTTGGGAACCACTTATCTCCAGTATGTATACAGCGTAATTTATATCACTTACTGGGCTAATCTTAGTCTCAAAGAGTATCTAATCAGATTTATATTTTGAGTACAATAGTGCTCCCACTACACATTGGTAATGGTTATTATGGACCGCAGGAGATGAGGAGTATTTTGCCATCAGTCTAATTATAACCTATACTGTGGTAATTAATCCCTCTCTATCTCTTTTTCTCCAGATCTCCTCCGTGGGGACAATTTTATGGATTTTAACTATTTAGTGTGAATAATTTGATGTAATAAAACTTTTTTGTTTTGGTCACTCTTTATAATCCCTATTTGATCTTGTCATTTGACCTGAGGAGGGTATCTCTGTACAGGATAAAATGCTACAGTATGAGTGCATTCTAGTGGGGTTCTTTGAGCCCTCCATTTGGGTTCTCTCTGTATGTTATAACCATACTGCACCAAAGCGTTTCGCAATACTGTTTGCTCCATGACTAACCAAACTTTATTCACGAAACGTGCTAGAGCAGTCAGGTTACAGTCTTGTGTGTTTGTGTAAAGTGCCTAATCACTTTACTAGTTATGTGACGTAAAATATTACAATGTATATAGGGTTTTACATACACTGTCTCTGCTGTACTGTGTTCTTTTTAGGTTGTCACAGCCCATGCAGTTCGAGTGCCTGTCACAAGCAACCTGAGTGCTAACATTACCGGCTTTCTGCCCATTCATTGTATCTATCAGCTGCTGAGGAGCCGTGCATTCACCAAGCATAAAGTGTCCATAAAGGTAGGGTGACTTTTGAGGCATCCAGTATAATGTAGAAGTAACTCCACTTTTAGAGGCCCAGGCAACTGGACATTTAAGGCCCCAGTGTTCTGTAATGTTTTACTCCCTTTGTACCTGGAAAAGAATTTAATAACATGTTAAGTACATTATGACCATTCAGCAACACAAATGTTGGCAATCTGTGATGATTGAAACTCTCCCTTAAACATGAAAAACAGATCTAAATATTAATTTTTGTTTTACCTGAAGAAGCAGTGCTTTTAAAATAGCTAAATTTATATAAAAGTATTTACAATAAATGAAATTGTCCATATCACAGCCAGCAGATCCTCATACTCATTTTTTGACCTCCCTTCCCCCCTCCCACCCCATCTGTTTATTTATTTATTTTTTACATGGTGAGAACCAGGGGGTCCTCCTTAGCCAAACATCACTATTTTCAGCTCTACGGGACTCCTGGTTGCCCAAGATAGTTACTGGTAGAGTTTCTGATTTTAAATCTCCCTCGGAAAACCAAATGGCTGCCAAACCTCAGGCTTCATATTGGATGGCCTTTTAAATCCCTTTTAAAACCAGGAAGTAATACAAGTAAGTTAACCTGCAAGTATCACAAAAGCTGGGAGGTCTATGGAGCTGAAAATAGTGTGGTTCAGCTCTGGAGAGGACCCCCGGTTCCAATCCTATAAAAAAATGGAGTTTAGTTATATAGGATTGTTCCTTTTAGTAATAACAATTATACTAGTGAGTTTCAGTTTCCTGGAAATTAACAACTTTCTCTCTTGTAGAGTGTTGGAATACAAAAACAATGTTATCAGTAGTATTATAGATACATTTAAGGCAATACCTATTATTCAGTAACATGCAATGCATCCAATACATAAAAAGCAGGCAAATTAGTGTCTTCAAAGATATTGTACGTGCGGCAAGTGTCCTCTTTAGGCGACACAAAAGTCATAACAACATATCTGTTATGGTGGTTCAATTAATAAGTGTGTGTACTGTACAGTATGTATGCCAGACTCAAAACATACTCCGTTAAGTATGCTTTTTAATGCTTACAGTTCAGCTTTCAATTGTAAAATGGGATTCAAAATTAATTACATTGTATCCTTTGCTGACTTTTGGCTTATTTTTCTGCTTAGACTCATTGTTCTTCAATCAAATAGAAATGGTTACGTTTTTACTTTTTGTAGTCATTGCCATTTGTTTTTTTATATGTTTTGTAAATTAATTCAGTGTTTCAATGTAATGGTATATAGGTTGTATAGATTACTATTATTATTATTTTTTTTTATCAATGATTTACACTTTTATGGTAAAAATCCTATTCATTCCAGGACTGGATCTACACACAGCTTTGTGAAACAACAACCCCATTGCATCAACAGCTATTGCCTCTTATCGATGTTTATATCAATTCCATTATCACTCCTGCATCGAAGTCCAGTCCAGAGGCCACCAACAAGCCAATCACAGAGCAAGAGATACTGAAAGTTTTTCAAGGCCTGTCAGGGGAAAATTCACACTTGAATCAGAGTCACAAAATCACAGCTCAACTTCTGGTGCTTTATTATATCCTGTCTTATGAAGAGGCTCTTCTGGCTAATTCAAAGACAATGGGTTGGTATCTTCAAAAAATATGACATCTTAATTTTATTCTGCAGTTGAGGGTACCCTGTAATTTTGCTGCTCCATTACTTTCTGGCATTTGTAACTTTGAGAGTTTAAAAGGAAAGCACATGCTTTTATGGCAATAAAATGTAGATAGCGATAAACCTCCAGAACTAAGGGCCATGCTTTGTAGCACCAGCACACTGCAGAGACCACCTATGTGTCTTATTAAGACTTACCCTAAATTCTACAATTCTACATTGTAATAGAAACTTTGGCTATACCTTTCACAAGTCCACAAGTTGACTTAAAAAAAAAAAAATGTGTGTATATGTGTATATATATATATATATATATATATATATATATATATATATACAGTGTTCGACAAACCTATACATTTGCTCGCCCCGGGCGAGTGGATTTAACATCGTGGCGAGCTCCTATTGGCCCAAGCAGCACATGTGTGGTACTAGGTGGCGAGTAGATTTTGTTGTTCGGCGAGTAGATTTTTTGGTGATTTGTCGACCACTGTGTGTGTGTATATATATATATATATATATATATATATATATATATATATATACAGTGTTCGACAAATGACCCAAAAATCTACTCGCCCAACCAAAAAATCTACTCGCCACCTAGTCCCGCCCCCAACTCCGCCCCTAGTCCCGCCCCCAACTCCGCCCCTAGTCCCGCCCCCAACCCCGCTTTAAAATAAAATATATAAATAAAATACATTTAATAAATTCCTAGTCAGAACATTCGTTTTTGACAAATTTATTTATTGTATTACATTATACTACAATTAGTCCTTGTTACGTGTGTGTGTGTGTGTGTATGTGTGTGTAAATGTCGGATATAGAAATAAAAGCCACAGGTGAATGACTAGTTTCCTGAACCCCTTAACCAGTGTCTGGATGCCCCCGCTTCACAATATCTAAAGCAGCAATCCCACCTGGGATCTTACCTAATCCGCAGTACCTCAATGTCCAGGTACCCTCATTCCCGCAATGTTATACATTGGAGGGGATGTGTTCCCTACCTGTCTTCTGGGTTAGGGGGGTTCCGATGTCTTCTGTGTGAAGCTTGAGTTAGATCTGGAAGAAAGCAGTATAGGTTATTTCTGTGTAGTATAGGGCAGTTAAGATATATAGGGTAAATAAGAGATACAGATCCAGAGTGTGAGAGAGTGTGGGGGAGAGAGAGAGTGTGGGGGGAGAGAGAGAGTGTGGGGGGAGAGAGAGAGTGTGGGGGGAGAGAGAGAGTGTGGGGGGAGAGAGAGAGTGTGGGGGAGAGAGAGAGTGTGTGGGGGAGAGAGAGAGAGAGTGTGGGGGAGAGAGAGAGTGTGGTGGAGAGAGAGAGTGTGGGGGGGGGGAGAGAGTGTGTGGGGAGGGGAGAGAGTGTGTGGGGAGGGGAGAGAGAGTGTGTTGGGGAGAGAGAGTGTGTTGGGGAGAGAGAGTGGGGGAGAGAGAGAGTGTGGGGGAGAGAAAGTGTGGGGGGGGGAGAGAGAGTGTGGGGGGGAAAGAGAGAGAGTGTGGGGGGGAAAGAGAGAGAGAGTGTGGGGGAGAGGGAGGGAGAGAGTGGGGGGGAGAGGGAGAGAGTGGGGGGGAGAGGGAGAGTGGGGGAGAGAGAGAGTGGGGGAGAGAGAGAGTGGGGGAGAGAGAGAGAGAGCGGGGGAGAGAGAGGGAGACTGACTGACTGGGTAGGTGACTGACTGACTGACTTAGGTGACTGACTGGGTGGGTGGGAAGGTGACTGACTGACTGGGTAGGTGACTAACTGACTGGGTAGGTGACTGACTGACTGACTGGGTAGGTGACTGACTGACTGGGTGGGTAGGTGACTGACTGGGTGGGTGGGAAGGTGACTGACTGACTGGGTGGGTAGGTGACTGACTGGGTGGGTGGGAAGGTGACTGACTGGGTGGGTGGGAAGGTGACTGACTGGGTGGGTGGGAAGGTGACTGACTGACTGACTGGGTGGGTGGGAAGGTGACTGACTGGGTGGGTGGGAAGGTGACTGACTGACTGGTTGGGTAGGTGACTGACTGACTGGGTGGGTAGGTGACTGACTGACTGAGTGGGTAGGTGACTGACTGACTTGGTAGGTGACTGACTGGGTGGGAAGGTGACTGACTGGGTGGGTAGGTGACTGACTGGGTGGGTAGGTGACTGATTGGGTGGGTAGGTGAATAACTGGGTGGGTAGGTGACTGACTGGGTGGGTAGGTGACTGACTGGGTGGGTAGGTGACTGACTGGGTGGGTAGACACACACACACACACACACTGTCTGTCACACACACACACACAATGTCTGTAACACACACACACACACACACACACACACACGTTAGCAGCACCCAGACTAATAACACATACACCAGATAACCACTAAGACCACTACATGCACCCCTCAGGGGTAAGAGCAACACCTTTAGGACCACTTGCATGCAATGAGTGACCCGACTCACCTCCTTGATCTTGTCCCTCTGCTCCCTCACTGCTGGGTCCTCCGGCTCCTTCCCCACCGCCCCCACCGGCGGCCTGAACACCATGCATGGCAGCTGCTTCCCTGCCCCCGCTGCCCTCACCTTGCTGTCCTGCGCCAGCCTCTCCTTGTCCCTACGGATGTCCCCGGGCTGCCGGTGGGGGGTGCCCTTGGCCTCCCTGAGCGCCCTCTCGTGCTCCTCCCGGATGCGGGCCAGGCTGCCTCAGAGCTGCTGCTCCTCCCCGGCGGGCTGCGCTGAAGCGGGGGCTGCTGGAAGAACACGACGCTCAGCAGCTTGGGCAAGTCTGGCAGGAAGAAGATGGCCCGAAGCCTCTGAACACCAGCAGCAGCTTCTCCCCATAAAACCTGCGGCGGCGGCGGCGAACCGCTAAGATTCGGGAGGGGGGACACGTGTGCAGCTGCCGGACTCCGGTCCAAGCCACTAGAGATTTGTAGGAGGAGGGAGGGCGCGCGGGTGTATCGCTGCTCGGCGGCGCACCGCTATGACCGGCACATGTGTGCTCTTCTGGGGAGTAGCGAGACCTGTGTAATTACATGGGAGAGCGACACCTTCCGGCAGATATGTGTAATAACATCAGGAACAGAAATGCTTCAGATAATGGCTGCTACTCTAAAATTCAGCGCGAGCAGGGAAAATTACAAAAAAACACAAGCGCTGCTTGGGTGGCCATAAGGAGCTGCATGGGCCAATATTTACTCGCCCGGGGGTTAAATCCACCCGCCCCGGGCGTGTAAATGAATAGGATTGTCGAACACTGTATATATATATATATATATATATATATATATATATATATATATATATATGGGAAAAGAAAGCGCCCGATCCTAGTGCAATATGTAAAAACATACAATTTAATATTCCCAGTAAAAAGTCCAACAATTTAAAACTCACAAACAAAATAGTATAAAGAGCATATTATGAGTTATACTCATGCACCAAACACTGGACTCTGCTGTTCTGCTCACACGCCTCTCCCATGTATGATCCTGACACCTCTGAGCCACCGTCCAGCAGGAACTCAGGAAGCGCACAACCTCTCTTGATGTCCTCCGGAAACAAACCGCATGTACAATGGGTTCCGGGTAGGGCTGAACTAAGCAGGAACCATAGGAAGTGAATCGTCAGCGTGCTAGAACGTCTTAGAGTCCAGGGTTACAAGGTATGGTATGATGTAACTTGCTCTCACTAGCAGTTGCCCTACGCGTTTCTTCACACTAGGTGATTTCATCAGGGGATGGATATCGGATGTACATCATTAGTGTCACGGGAGACTCCTGTGGCGGGTAGGATCTTGGTGGCCGGAACAGCAGGAAGCGAAGTAGGGGACACAATCAGGGGTCCGCGGCAGGTAGCGAAGTCAGGTAACAAGCAGGGGTCCAAGGCAGGCGGCAGGTAGCGAAGTCAGGTACCAAGCAGAGGTCTGAGGCAGGTGGCAGGTAGCGAAGTCAGGTAACAAGCAGAGGTCGGCAACGAGGAGACTGGAACAGGACAGGTGGGGCAGGACAGGTCCGGGAGCAGGGACTGAGAACAGGGAGCAGGGACTGAGACCGGGGAGCAAGGAACAAACAGGGACAAGCCAGATTACTAGCAAGGGCTTTTACTGTGAACAGACTTCTATAATACAGGTTCAGAAAACAGATCAGGATCAGAGGCATGTGCAAAAGGAGTCTGACTTCAAGCAAAGGCAAAGGAAACAGACAGGAAGCCGAGCTATAAGACAGAGAGAGGAGCAACAAGAAGACAGACAGACAGAGGAACCCAGAGCCAACAGAAGGCAGCAGTACACCCAGTGGACAAAGAAGCTATGGCTAGGCAGGAGGTCTAGGCGACCCTGACATTACTCCCCCCTCTCGAGAGCGTTCTCCGGACGATCCTCCAGGCTCTTCCCGGAGGCCTTGATGAAAAGTGGACTCAAGGTGACCCACCTCTGGTGGTTTGTCAGCAGGCAGAGGGTACTCCACAGGTACATTGGTTGCTGCAAGGAACCTCCGAATAGGTGCGTTCAACCCAAAAGCAGGGGCAGAGACATCAGGAATGTGGGCATCACAGCTGCAGCCTTTCCACATGAGTCATTGGGGACACAGAGTTCGCTCTCCATGGTCTCCTCTTGCGACTGCCGTTTCATGGCACCACCCAATGAAAAACCAGCTATTCGAGTTTTCAGCTCTTGAAACTGTCCTTCTGCACTTCTTTTCCCACTCAAAGCAGTTGTCAGTTCAGCTTTTTTGGAGTTGAGTCGCGACTCCATATCTCCCAGCTGACTCAGAGTAAAGCTTAGATATGTTGCATGTTCTTCATTTCTGATCTGCAGCTGCCCGGTACTCCTCCCGGGCATTGTACAGCTCCAGCTGCAGCCGGACCTTATCACGGGCTGTGTGGTCCAATAATTTGCAGGCATCAGCCATTTTGACCTTATAGCGCTGTGTCAGGCCAGCCACTTGACAGACGGACACCTTCTCTCTCTCTCCTTTTTGGCAAGCTGTGTCTTGAGCTCAGTGATCTGCAGCGCTGTGAGCTGCTGAGATGTGTGTTCAGCTGCTAGCTTTAGCTCTTCCTCCAGCGAGGCTCTGGTTATGCTCAGTGTGGCCTTCAGCTCCTCATAAACAAAAGAGATACCGGCGCCTAATGAGTCCAAAAATAATGGAATCCTGGATATCCAGTAGAAATAGTTCCAGTTCCAAGGAAATCAACAGTCTCTGTATCTTGGGGTATTCAGATATGACTTGATGCAGTGGAAGTAGAACATGCAATGAAAAAAGAAATATTTAGTGCAACACAATTAAACAATTTATACAGACATAATTGCAACTGGCTGACATAAACAGACAAAACAAACAGACACACCTAGACAAACAACACTTAAGCAAAGCTAATGATAAAAGTTATTTATTAAACTAGATGATAAAAAGGACAAATGGCTAACAGACCGCTCCGGTGGGTTAAAACCTAGATAACACTCACAGGACGGCTGCTGGTAATTCGCATAGTACCAATGGGGGCTGGTGACCGCGTGTGGGGGATCCGCTGGGTGCCTCAGACGCCTTCAGCTCCTCATGCTGTTCTTTGGGGACACACTGGGTACTCAAATAATCTTGCAGCATCTTTATTTTGTAGGCAGTCTGGAAACTTTCTTCCTGCAGAACTCGCTGCTTTTCTTCAGCATTCACCCATTTCTCCTCGGTGTCCTGCAGATGTGTACGCAGTTCTCGCAGCTGACTCTGCAGCATATTTTCTGCTTGTGTGCGCCGCTCCAGGGAGACACATTCTTCTTGCAGCACTCTCTCTGCATTCTGCAGTGCTGTCTGCACATCTAACTTTTCCTGGGCCAACTGTTTCTTCTCCTCTCCTAATTTATGGAGTTTCTTATCTCCTTCACTGACTTGGACATAGAGATTCTTGCACTCTTGGGTTACAGTTTCAAAACTGATATTTAACCCTTCGAAGATTTCTCTCAATGAACATAGTTCTGTGTTGAAGTGGCAGCTCTTCTCCTTAGTGGCTTCCAGCTCTGTAGTAAGCCTGTGAACCTCTTTCTGAGATGCTTCCAGTGCTGCGTCAACTTGAGCCATGAAAGTCTGGTACTGGGCAGAATCAGCGTAGGCCTTCTCCAGCTTACTTGACAAGATCACCCTGTCATTCTCCAACTGATATTTTTCTTTTTCCCAGTCACCCTCTGCTTTTTCCAGCGCTAATTGCATCCTTGACTTTTCTTCTGTCAATAGTCTCTTCTCCTCTTCTGATTCATGGAGTCTTTTATCTCCTTCACTGGCTTGGACAGAGAAGTTCTTACTCATTTGGTTTATAGTTTCAAACCTACTATTTAACTCTTCGGAGGCGTCTCTCATAGAACGTACCTCTGTTTTTAAGTAGCATCTCTCCCCCCGAACGACTTCCATCTCTTTTTTGAAGTAGCAAATCTCCTCCTGGGAGACTTTAAGCTCTGTATTAAGCCTGTCAATTTCCTTCATAGAGATTTCCAGGAATTCGTTACTTTTAGAAGCAAGGCGCCGATTCTCAGCAGCATCAGCATATGCCTTCTCCAGCTCACCTGACATGACATCCAGGTCACTCTCCAACTGGTGCTTTTCTTTTTCCAGGAAAGACAGCTCTGTAGTGCAGCCTTGGCTTCTTGCTCCTTATCTAAACGTCCATAAAGACAATCAATCGCTTTCTGTGCAGCTTGAAGCGTCTGAGTTAGGGCATCTTTCTTTTCTTCCACTATTCTTGGGATACGTCTGTGAGTTGCCTTAAGCTGCAGCATATCTCTTTCATCAAATGCAGACTCTGGGGTTAAAGGTTCATCCTTACTTTCAACTTCCACAGTAATACCTCCCTTATTTTTCTTCTTCCTTGCTTTGAGAAGTTCTGAAGAATCAGTGGTACAGTGTTCACATTTACTGCTCAAGACTGTTTGAGTGAGAGCCATAATTTCAGACATGGGGAAACCACACTTCCCAAGAAACCAGTAAAGAGGAAATGTGTTTTTAAAGCTGAAGCATTAGAATGAACAACAGAAATATTAGACACAGGCGTAGGGATATCATACAGACAGAGAGAACCTGTAGTTAAATCTGAAACTTTAGAAATCAGGCGTAGGGATATCATATAGACAGAGAAAACCTGCAGTTTAAATCTGAAACTTTAGAAATCAGGCATAGAAATATCATAGACAGCCGGAAACTAATACAGAGAAAACTTGCAGTTAGATCTGAAACTTTTGACATCAGACATAGGAATATCAGACAGAACCTTGCAGTTAAATCTGAAACTTTAGATATCAGGCGTAGGGATATCAGATAGAGAACCCTGCAGTTAAATCTGAAACCTTTGATATCAGGCGTAGGGATATCATATGTTGCAGAGAAACAACCTTTAGGGGAACTTGCAGGTAAACCTGAAACCTTAGAACCAATCATAGGAAGAACCACAGACTGCAACAACAAAACAATGGAAGCACTCCTGTCTTTTGAAATGGGAACCCTGTGAACAGCAGTGGTCCAACCAGGGATGCAGAGACACGCCTTGTCCAGGGAATGAAAAGTCAGAGTCTAAAAGGTGGCAACAGGTACTGCAAGGGTTAACCCGGGCACTGCACAAAAGAAAAATCTCAAAGAAAGGTGCACTAGTCTCTGCAGCAACAGTTCTAGTCTCAGCAAAAATGTTTTTTTTTTGTTATGAACGCAATAATTCTTGCAGAACACTTAGCAGCAAAAAAAAAAACCTTCCCAACTGGGATTTCCAAAAAAGAAACGAAAGTACTTATCTTCAACCATGTGGATGTGGTCTACTGCAGCAGCCAGGAAAGGGTGCAGGCAGAAGAAGAATCTGTTCCAGCGAGGTCCAGAAGTGGCCTTTGCTTTCTGTCACGGGAGACTCCTGTGGCAGGTAGGATCTCGGTGGCCGGAACAGCAGGAAACGAAGTAGGGGTCACAAGCAGGGGTCCGAGGCAGGCGGCAGGTAGCGAAGTCAGGTAACAAGCAGGGGTCCAAGGCAGGCGGCAGGTAGCGAAGTCAGGTACCAAGCAGAGGTCCGAGGCAGGTGGCAGGTAGCGAAGTCAGGTAACAAGCAGAGGTCGGCAACGAGGAGACTGGAACAGGATAGGCGAGGCAGGACAGCTCCGGGAGCAGGGACTGAGACCGGGGAGCAGGGACTGAGACCCGGGAGCAAGGAACAAACAGGGACAAGCCAGATTACTTGCAAGGGCTATTACTGTGAATAGACTTTTATAATACAGGTACAGGTACAGAAAACAGATCAGGATCAGAGGCATGTGCAAAAGGAGTCTGACTTCAAGCAAAGGCAAAGGAAACGGACAGGAAGCAGAGCTATAAGACAGAGAGAGGAGCAACAAGAAGACAGACAGACAGAGGAACCCAGAGCCAACAGAAGGCAGCAGCACACCCAGTGGACAAAGAAGCTATGGCTAGGCAGGAGGTCTAGGATACCCTGACAATTAGTATTTATATCTACATGATCCAATCAAATGAGATCTCGGCTAATTGGGCATACGTGCATAAATTAAATGAATTGACCTTAAATCCAGATGTACACATACTGGTCAGTGACAATACAATAAAAACAGATATAATGATCAAACTAAATACACATAAACATACACATATATCATTATATCTGTTTTTATTTTATTGTCACTGACCAGTATGTGTACATCTGGATTTAAGGTCAATTAATTTAATGTATGCACGTATGCCCAATTAGCTGAGATCTCATTTGATTGGATCATGTAGATATAAATACTAATGACGTACATCCGATATCCATCCCCATATGAAATCACCTAGTTTGAAGAAATGCGTAGGGCAGCTGCTAGTGAGAGCAAGTTACATCATACCATACCTTGTAACCCTGCACCCTAAAGATTCTAAGACGTTCTTGCACGCTGACGATTAACTTCCTATGGTTCCTGCTTCGTTCAACCCTACCCGGAACCCATTGTACATGCGGTTTGCTTCCGGAGGACATCAAGAGAGGTTGTGCGCTTCCTGAGTTCCTGCTGGACGGTGGCTCAGAGGTGTCAGGATCATACATGGGAGAGGCGTGTGAGCAGAACAGCAGAGTCCAGTGTTTGGTGCATGAGTATAACTCATAATATGCTCTTTATATTATTTTGTTTGTGAGTTTTAAATTGATGGACTTTTTATTGGGAATATTAAATTGTATTTTTTTACATATTGCACTAGGATCGGGCGCTTTCTTGTTTTCGTTTTCCATAGATCTACTGGGAGGTCATTGTTTCCATGTTGAAGGCTGCCAGCATCATGAATAGAGGGCCATCATCGATTTGAGTTAATTACAACAGGATCATCCACTCATGTTTTTTTGGACTCTATATTGACAATTTACTGGGGGTTTTTTTCTTCCCCCCCATTAAGTACCATACATTTTTAATTCATTTTTTAGAATAATATTTTTATTATTTTTAGTCACTAGCATCATATTGGTAATTAATATTTATGATTTTATTTACATTTATATTTGTTGATCATTTATTCTATAGTTGCTATATCATTTTTGTATATTCATTTATGTTAGTGGCCCCTATATAGGGGCTTATATTATCCATATAATACGCTATTGCGGTTTGATATAGATACCAAAGGCGCAGTCTTTTGTTTGTGTGTGTATATATATATGTATATGTATATATGTATATATATATATATATATATATATATATACATACATACACACACACACGCACACACACGTATATATGTATATATATATATATATATATATATATAAACATATATATATATATATGTAGCCAATAAAGAATATCACTTGTGAGCACATTCACATGTTTTACACAGGTCTGCACCCCTGCCTTTCAACCATTATCACCTAGCATACAGTGCTCCCACTGCAGCAAGGGATTCTGGGAAATGACATGCAAATGAGCACACAATGTGTCACCTTTTGCCTGGAATATGCATATGCATGGAGCCCATTTAAGCAAATGCATTGCCGTTCTCTCCTCTCCCTGACCACGTGGTGGTCATCTATCGCCCACATAACTCTGCTCATCCCCCTTCTGCCTTTCTCAGTTTGAATCCTGGCTCTCTTTCTCTCCTCAGACTCACCTGTTCTTCATGTATAGTATTAGCACTGTGGCTAATACTATACACGATACATAAAGCTTGGCCCCCTACAGACGCACCTGTCTAAGACATGCAAATGAGCATACAGTAATATTTCCATTTGCTATATGCTATACTGTGGAGGGTTTTTGTCACTCCTTTTGAAAATAAACGTGGTGTGTTGCATATTCATGTCAAGTAATTCTATGCTTACATCAGAGTTTTTTTTTTTTAGAATACAGTATGACGTGACAATTGGGTAAATAAGCAAGTTTTGAGGACCTGTGAAGGACATGCAAACACAGCTTATTTTATCTTTGCTGAACTTGAAAACAAAATTTGCAGATTATTTTATGCCTATAATGTTCTAATCCATGGTGATATATATACACTTTTGTATCTATAATATATAATATTACTATTGTTTGTTATTACAGCTGCCATGCAAAAAAAACCCAAGTCTTACTCTTCAGCATTGATGGATCAGATTCCAATAAAGTATCTTATTCGGCAGGCGCAGGGTCTACAGAAGGAACTGGGAGGTATGAATGGGAATTAAATTAATTGTAAAGTGTAGCAATATTTTTCTTAGTTCTGTGGTAAATCTGACTACAAATTATGAATATTTATTTTTTTGTATTATTATTGTATTCTGTGGATTATAGCTAGTTCCTTGGATTAGTTCTTTCAATTTATTTACATGGCTTGGCACACTTAAATAGGCCAAGTACAGATGCAGCGGCCGTTATCCGACCATTTACATGGGTACATTTTGCATTGTGCCGCATGTAGGTTGCAAAATATTCACTAGTTTTGCCGCTGCATACATAATGGCCCATCGGATTAACACAGCAGGGGTCCCTGCTGTGTGAGTCCTACCAGGGTCTGCCTTTCTGTAATAGATGCGCAGTAAGAGGCTGAATCAGTCACTCTAACTGCGCGCCTCTCACAGGCGATCGCGGGGGTTTTATTTAATTTTAAACATTACAGTAATGGAGATGGTGGGTTGGTCAGCGCACGGGATTTTGCTCACAGGATGAAATGAGAGGATAAGGAACACGTGATTAGTGTTTAGATAGGCAAACAGTACATAATGCAGTAATAAAGTGTTGTTTCCTAAAATATTTAATAAAATATTTAATACTTAATAAAATGCTTGAATAAAAAGCTTGAATAAAAACTTTTTCATAAGTTAAAAAATGGGGTTCTGTGATTCATTGGACTGATCTAAGGTTGGGGGTAGTGAGATATAAAAGGGGGGGTAAGAGCGGGTGATTAGCGGGCTTCTGTATAGCCTGCTGTCTGACGAAGCATCACTGCGAAACGCGTAGTTCCCTGCCGGAGCCCATTGCCTGAAGGACCCAGCCAGCCTGCTGACATCTGGTAAGCCCTCCTCTTCCGGTCCCACCATCGGACGCGATCACGGGAGGCATACTGGTCGGTGGAGTGTGAATGGACGATCGGGCTGAAGCTGGGCTGCTGCCCAAGCTGTATCGTGAGTGTTATTCTTGTTTGCTGTTTTTTGCACTTAATAATTCCATTTTAACTTACTCACCGTGTTTGGCCCTTTTTTATTCTAAATTGGGCACCCGGGAGATAAGTCACTTGCATACTGCCTCCATTGGGAGGGGGAGGAAGCTATTCATTGCTTCTGGCAGCACTTGTATAAAGTAAGACTACCCATCATATTCTGCTAATCAGCACTACCACCCTTGTCAGACAGCAGGCTATACAGAAGCCCGCTAATCACCCGCTCTTACCCCCCCTTTTATATCTCACTACCCCCAACCTTAGATCAGTCCAATGAATCACAGAACCCCATTTTTTAACTTATGAAAAAGTTTTTATTCAAGCATTTTATTAAGTATTAAATATTTTATTAAATATTTTAGGAAACAACACTTTATTACTGCATAATGTACTGGTTGCCTATCTAAACACTAATCACGTGTTCCTTATCCTCTCATTTCATCCTGTGAGCAAAATCCCGTGCGCTGACCAACCCACCATCTCCACTGCAACTCTAAAGAAGATTCCGGGCTTTATCTTCTCTACAGGTCCAGCTGCAGAAAACAACAAGGGCAAGTATACACTAACCTTTATTTGGTTACACGTCACAAAACAGGCAGCATCACAAGCCTAAGAAACAAGGGAGCGCCCAGCCTCTATTCTTTTTATTACAGTAATGGAGCAGGGGGTCTCCGGAGCTGAACCGCGTTGGTTTCAGGTCCGGGGACCCCCTGCTTCCCAAGATACAGGCCCCGTTATGGGGTGCCGGTATCTCCTATGCATTGAAATGTCCCGATCACGTGACGTAAGAAATTTCCATGCATAGGAGATACCGGCACCCCATAACGGGGCCTGTATCAGGAAGTAGGGGGTCCCCAGACCTGAAACCAATGCGGTTCAGTTCCGGAAACCCCCTGCTAAATTACTGTAATGTTTAAAATTAAATATCTAGTAAGAACCAATACACAACCCACCCGTGCCCCCACATATTGGTTTTACAGTATTTATTTTTATAAACACAGGATTAATACCACAGGCCGGCGGGGACCCTCAAGTGGTTCCTACGCGGGTCTGGGGGCCCTCAGGTTGTTCCCACAGGTGTCTTGGGGCCCTCGGGTGGTCCCTGCGGGTCCCCCGGTTCATCACCGCAGGTGTCCCCCGTGGGTTCTCAGGTGGTCCCCGTGGGCATCTGGGGGTCCTCGTGTGGTCTCCGTGGGTCCCCGCTGGCCTTGAAAGGAAAGGTCCTGTATTTAAAAAAAATAAACATGGCCTACATTTGAAAAAATACACCCCCCACTATCACCACCCCCCCCCCCCCCCAAACAGTAATGGGCAAAATAACTATTATCCAGCTATGGATAATAGATTATTTGCCCATTAATAAACACAACATTAGCCATTCAGCATAAACAAAGTAAATAAAAACAGTTCTTCTTACCCCTGGCAATGTGAAGGGTATCCTTGTCAGCTTACTGCAGGGCCATGTCCTCCGTTGTTAGTAAGAATACATAATAAATACAATCTAATGGCCCCTAGCCCCTTAATCACCTTAGCGGTTCATAACCACTATTGTAATTAAGGGGTTAACCCACCCTGCCCCGCTACCCACCTGGGAGACCTGACAACCCACCCCGGACCCACTATACCCCCCTAAACCTATTCAGTGGCATAGTAGTACATCATACCCATTTAATATGGGCATGATTTCCCACTATAGCAAAAAAAGGTGAAGGAATAAAAAAAGAGGCCCAAATAAAACACATAACATTGCCAAATAAAACACATCACATAGCCAACTAAATACATAATAAATGGCAGTAAAACAATTGAATGGCACAGTGGGTACATCATATCCATATAATATGAGCATGATTTAACAATATGCCAGTCAATGGTCAACTTTAAAAAAACAAACAATTACAAACAATCTCCTATGCATTCCAAACAATCACAAAATAAAAACAAATTAAGAAGTAAACACAACAAAATTAACACCAATCAATTAATCTAATCCAAAATAATGTCCAGAATAAACAATTAAAACACCAAAAACAAAACCATGAATAAATAAATTAAATATCCAAATAAACTGCATTATTCTAAAACAAGTCACAAAATAATCCAACATTAAAAAGCAAACACCAATCAAAAGCCATTCCCCGGGATTCGGAGGGCCAACGCTTCTAAAGGTAAGATCAATATTTAATGTATGTACTTTTATTTGTACAGATTTAAAAAAATTAATTTTTATTGGGAATGGTTTTTTTTGATGACCATATATTGCCACTGTATGCATGTATATATGTCTCTTTATGGATATACATACATATATACAGGGACAAGCAATGGTTGTTTTGACAAATGCTTGCTTTTACAGTATGTACTGCTGCGGCAGACTTTATTCTAACAAATCACCGGTTTTTACCTGGCTTGTGTCAGGAATCGGCGTTCTCCTCGCTTCCCACACAGAGCACTCCCTCCCCGCAGGGAGCCCCTTGACGCACAAAACAATCCTGCCTTACCTCAGCGCCGGGCGCGCCCACGCCCTCCTGCACGCACACCTGCACCATCCACTGGCTCGGTTCACACGCGTACACGAGTTACGGCGCACGCTCAGTCTGCACACTCTTATTCCCGTCCCCCGGACCTCAGGCTCCGCCCCCGCACACTGCACGGGCATACTTAGGTTACTAACAAGACTCACCTGGCCTGTTATGCCTGCACCAATCTGCAGTGTCTCCCTGTAGCTCTTCCTGTCCTGCCTCCGTTCCTAATTGGACCTTCCTGCTTTATCTAGCTTCTCTCTGCTCTCAGTCTTTGCTCGACATAGTCTCTGTATGGAAGTACTTCTGGATTCTCTCAGTGTTTTCACAGGTTCTGACGCGGCTTGTACGACTACCCCCTCTGGTTCTCGATCTCGGCACTCCTTGGACAACGCACACTCTGGTAACCCCTTGAACACGGCTTGGACAACGACCTATCTCCACTCTCCACTCCCTGACTTCGGCGAGGCATCCTTCACTCTATCTCTACAACCGGTACTAGCAAGTATTGTCTACCTTACTACACCTGGCCTGGCAACGCTTCATACCACACTCCGGACACACTCCCTTTGCTGCGGGTGCGTGTATTACCACTTCCCCCTTCAGCTCAGGGGACGGGTCTGGTCTGCGGGCAGCACCGGCGTAACATTATGTCGAGCCCACAAGACGCAGACCAAACTACAGCAGTTTCTCTCTAATCTGCTTCAGCAAAACCAGGCCATGGTGGATCAAATTGTGGCACTTACACGCCAGGTCGCAGTACTCTCAGACAGGGTACCGACCGCGACCCCGCCAGATGTAAGCCCCCACTCCGCAAGCGCAGTTAGCAGCTCAGATGTAAGGATTCCTCCCCCCAAGCCTTATGCAGGTGAACCGCAAGATTGTAGGGGTTTCCTAAACCAATGTGAGGTGCAGTTTGAAATGGCCCCCAATCTCTACAATACTGATCGCAAGAAGGTAGCCTACATTTATAACCTCCTCACTGGCAGCGCCCTGGCTTGGGCTTCCCAGGTCTGGGAGCGACGTTCTGACCTTACCCATGATTACCCGGCATTTAAAGCCGAGTTTCAACAAGTATTCGATTCTCCCGCTCGACGGGAGATGGCATCTGTTTCTCTCCTCCAGATCACTCAGGGACGGCGAATGGTGACGCAGTATGCTGTGGAATTCCGGACTCTAGCAGCCGAGACTAACTGGAGACAAGAGGCTCTCGTCTCCGTGTTCTGGCAAGGCCTGGCAGATCCCATCAAGGATGAACTCTCTCGCCAATCCAGGCCGGATCAATTGGAGGTCCTCATTGATTTGGCTGTCCGTGTGGATCAACGTATCCAGGTACGCCGCTCAGAGCGTCAGCGCACTCGCGTCCATAACTTTCAAGTTCCGTTCTCCAGTACTCCCAGCAACACTCCTGCACTGGAGTTGCCAGAGCCAATGCAATTGGTACAACGCATCCGCACACCGATACGGCAGTTCCGCCACGCCGGGGGATTGTGTTTCTACTGCGGATCCATGGAACATCTGGTTCGGGAGTGTCCACTGCGTCCGGGAAACGGGAACACCCAGTGAGTACAGAGGGGCTCTCTCTGGGTGTAATGTCTCCACGTCCCCTTTCTAAAGGTGAACTCCCTAAGAAACTTACATTTCCAGTCTCCCTTTCAGGCGATAAGTTCAAGACTTCTACCGCCGCTTTCATTGACTCAGGAGCTGGAGGAAACTTCGTGGATCTTGAATTCGCCAGGTTAAACCGCATACCACTCGTGAGAAAGAAGGTTCACATCGCACTCGTCGGTATCGATGGACGTCCTCTTACCCCGGTCCACATCTCCTTAGAGACGGCTCCCTTGCTTCTGTCCTCACATCTGCACAAGGAGATCTTAGTTCTCGATGCCATTCACGCTCCTGGGATACCCATCACCCTTGGTCTTCCTTGGCTACAGCTTAACAATCCTCTCATTGACTGGACTTCCTCTGCTCCCATTTCCTGGAGGCCGAGGTCAGACGAGACTCATCAACTGCTGGCCAATACCTCTGTTCCCGAAGTTATTCTACCTTCCATTTACCATCAATTCCGGGACGTTTTCAATAAGGTACAGTCAGACCTCTTGCCGCCACACAGGACTTACGATTGTCCAATCGATCTAGTTCCTGGTTACTCCCTACCCAAGTCCAAGACCTACCCCTTGTCGTTACCAGAATCTCACGCTATGGATGAATATATCCAGGAGAATCTCAAGAAAGTCTTTATTCGTCACTCCAATTCCCCAGCAGGGGCTGGGTTTTTCTTCGTCAAGAAAAAGGACGGGTCGTTGAGGCCTTGCATCGACTACAGGGGTTTAAACCACATCACTATTAAAAATCGTTACCCCTTCCCCTTATTACCGAACTGTTCGATAAGTACAGGGGGCCAAGATTTTTTCCAAGTTGGATCTACGTGGTGCCTATAACCTGGTGCGCATCAGGAAGGGGGATGAATGGAAGACGGCCTTCAACACGCGTAGTGGACACTACGAATATCTGGTAATGCCTTTCGGCTTATGTAATGCTCCCGCTGTCTTCAAGGGTTTCATCAACGACGTCTTTCGTAAGGTACTCAATATTTTTGTTATTGTATACTTGGATGATATCCTGATTTTTTCCAAAGATTTCCAGGACAGTATACGCCACACCTCCTACGTCCTTTTCCGTCTCCGTGAACACCATTTGTACGCCAAACTGGAGAAGTGCACCTTTCATACGACCTCTACTCCGTTCCTGGGGTATATCATTTCCGATGAGGGGTTTATGATGGACTCCGGTAAACTTCAAGCAGTCACTGAATGGCCAAGACCCAACTCTCTCAAGGCCATAGAACGTTTTTTAGGGTTCGCTAATTACTATCGTAAGTTTATACGGCGTTTTTCCACCATTGTGGCACCCCTCACTGCGCTCACCAAAAAAGGAGCTGATCCTTCTGCTTGGTCATCCGAGGCCATCTCCGCCTTCGAGACACTCAAGGAAGCCTTTATATCCGCACCTATTCTCCGTCATCCCAACATCGAACTTCCCTTCGTCCTGGAGGTCGACGCTTCTGATTGCGGCGCTGGTGCCGTTCTTTCCCAGAGACCCACGCCCCAAGATAAGTTACATCCCTGTGCATATTTTTCCAAGAAATTCTCGTCTGCCGAGAGGATCTATGACGTGGGTAACAGGGAACTTCTGGCCGTGAAGATTGCTCTTCAAGAGTGGAGCCACCTGCTAGTGGGGTCAAAAGAGCCATTTACTATTCTCACGGACCACAAGAACCTTCTTTACATAGAGAACGCTCGACGCCTTGGTCCACGACAGGCTCGTTGGGCTCTTTTTTTTTTCTCGATTCGATTTTCACCTGTCCTATATCCCCGGGACAAAAAGGGAGAGGGAAAAGAACGGAGCACTATCTCCAGTGCTGTAAAAAATAGCCAATAAACCACAGGGTATGCGTTCCCAAAATAAAGCTATTTAATGGGTCAAAAAATCAGTAACAGCACACCAACGCGTTTCAGACCTTAATGGTCCTTTATCAAGGTGAATTTATTCACCTTGATAAAGGACCATTAAGGTCTGAAACGCGTTGGTGTGCTTTGTTACTGATTTTTTGACCCATTAAATAGCTTTATTTTGGGAACGCATACCCTGTGGTTTATTGGCTGTTTTTTACAGCACTGGAGATAGTGCTCCGTTCTTTTCCCTCTCCCTTTTTGTGAAGATTTCCACAACGGAGGCACATTCAACCTGGAGGTGCTGGATATCTACAAGGACTTTCTGTTCAAAGTGGAATCTGCTTTCCCAAGTGAGTCCATTCCAGCTTTGCCTCAATCAATATCCAGGGATCATCAATTGGTAACTATCCTTACCTCATTGCCTTGTGGGATAGCTCATTACCTGATCCAATAGGACATCTACATATGAACAGGTTGTTTTCCAATTTATTGCTCATTTTCACAAACTACACATTTGTCTTGAGAGCATCACACATTTTTGTCTACTATATCCCCGGGACCAAGAACGTAAAGGCAGATGCACTCTCCCGAAAACATTCTTCTGAAGAGAGGCCAGAGGAATCTTTGGAGACTATCCTTCCACATGAGAGGATTCTCACCACGTCTACTTTCAAGAATCTTGACAAGATTTTGCACTCCCAGAGACGCATTCCAAGGACTTGGTCGTTCCCGACAACAATCTCTGTGTACCATCCAAATTTGTTCCAGAGGTCCTGTCTTGGGGTCACTCTAAATCTGCAGGTCATCCAGGTTTTAAGAAGACTACTGATCTCTTTCGTCCAAATTTCTGGTGGCCAAGGATGTCTCAAGATATTCTGGAGTTTACCCGCGCATGCCCCACGTGCGCTCAAAGCAAGACTCTCCGTCAAAAGCCTCAGGGTTTTCTGTTACCCCTTCCAGTTCCCGACCGCCCCTGGTCCCACATTTCTATGGACTTCATCGTGGAGTTGCCCAGGTCCAGAGGAATGAACACTATCTTGGTGGTCGTGGACAGGTTCTCGAAGATGTCCCATTTCATTCCACTTAAAGGATTACCCACCTCCCCCGCCCTTGCTGATATCTTTACGGAGCAGATTTTCCAGATTC
Organism: Ascaphus truei; assembly: GCF_040206685.1. Taxonomy (NCBI): domain Eukaryota; kingdom Metazoa; phylum Chordata; class Amphibia; order Anura; family Ascaphidae; genus Ascaphus; species Ascaphus truei. Next base: position 151,213,340 of record NC_134485.1, on the reverse strand, counting down.
ATGTGATCCCTTCGTCCATTGTTTCTGACAGAGGTTCTCAGTTCGTATCCAAATTTTGGAGAGCTTTCACGAAGAGATTGGGCATCTCTTCTTCCTTCTCTTCCGCCTATCCAATGGACAAACGGAGAGAATCAATCAATCCCTGGAGAAGTACCTGAGATGTTTTATATCCGATTTCCAGGATGATTGGGCTCAACTCCTCTCTTGGGCAGAGTATGCCGTCAATTCTGCAAAAAACGAGTCCACCCGGGAGTCACCCTCCTTTATAAATTATGGGTTCCACCCTCCCTGTCTTCCCATCCCCAACATTCCTTCTGGAGTACCAGCCGTAGATGAACGCATTTCTTCCCTCCAAACCGCATGGTCCAGGATTCAGTCTACCCTTCTCAACTCCTCCCGCAGATCGAAACTACAGGCCGATCGTCGTCGTCATTCGGCGCCCTGTTACAAACCAGGGGATTTGGTATGGCTCTCCTCTAGGAATATCCACCTCAAGGTACCATCTCCTAAACTGGCACCTAAGTTCCTGGGACCCTTCCCTATTTGTGAACAAATCAATCCTCTGGCATTCCGGCTACAACTACCACCCAGTATGAAGATTCCCAATGTCTTTCATGTGTCCCTCTTAAAACCATTTATCTCCAGTCACTTCTTTCCGGATCAGACTCGTAAACCGGATCCCATTACTGTACAAAATAACGAGGAATACGAAGGTTCACTCTCTTTTGGATTCTCGCCTATTCAGGGGTCAGCTCCAGTACTTGGTGCAGTGGAAGGGCTTTGGCCCTGAAGAGAGATCCTGGGTACCTTCAAAGGACATTCATGCCCCGGCCCTTCTTAAGTCCTTCAGGAAAAAGTTTCCGGAGAAACCGTTCTTGGACCGCCCTGAGGCCGTTCCTGAAGAGGGGGGTACTGTCAGGAATCAGCGTTCTCCTCGCTTCCCACACAGAGCACTCCCTCCCCGAAGGGAGCCCCTGGACACACAAAACAATCCTGCCTCCACGGCTCCTCGCCCCTGCCGCCGTCGCGGGATCACTCCCCTCGGCGATTCCTCTGCTCAGCGCACGCACACCTGCACCATCCACTGGCTCGGTTCACACGCGTACACGAGTTACGGAGCACGCTCAGTCTGCACACTCTTATTCCCGTCCCCCGGACCTCCGGCTCCGCCCCCGCACACTGCACGGGCATACTCAGGTTACTAACAAGACTCACCTGGCCTGTTATGCCTGCACCAATCTGCAGTGTCTCCCTGTAGCTCTTCCTGTCCCGCCTCCGTTCCTTATTGGACCTTCCTGCTTTATCTAGCTCCTCTCTGCTCTCAGTCTTTGCTCGACATAGTCTCTGTATGGAAGTACTTCTGGATTCTCTCAGTGTTTTCACAGGTTCTGACGCGGCTTGTACGACTACCCCCTCTGGCTCTCGATCTCGGCACTCCTTGGACAACGCACACACTGGTAACCCCTTGAACACGGCTTGGACAACGACCTATCTCCACTCTCCACTCCCTGACTTCGGCGAGGCATCCTTCACTCTATCTCTACAACCAGTACCGGCAAGTATTGTCTACCTTACTACACCTGGCCTGTCAACGCTTCATACCACACTCCGGACATGCTCCCTTTGCTGCGAGTGCGTGTATTACCACTTCCCCCTTCAGCTCAGGGGACGGGTCTGGTCTGCGGGCAGCACCGGCGTAACAGCTTGTTCCTGGAATGCGACGCTGTTCACCCGGAGCATGCCGCGCTCCTTTTGCTTTCCCAGCCACGGGTCATGCCCGTCTGACGCGCTGTTGATGTGTTAATTGATAATGCTTCGGATTTAATAGGCTGCAATGCTTCGCGTGTCCGCCAGATGGCATAAATTCATGAATTGTAATGCAGTATATATATACAGTATATATACTGTATAAAAACAACCCCTATAACCCCTAACATACTGTACACATACAGTACTGTATATGCACATCAATGATACTACAGTATAGGCCGGCGGGGTCTAGATGTGTTTGCAGCAGAGAGAGATCCGCTGCTCTCTCTGCGCAAACATCGGCACATTAAAAATTATTTAAAATACATTTTTATTCATAGTGTACATGTGCAGGGAGTCTCCGGAGCTGAACCGCATTGGTTTCAGGTACGGGACCCCCTGCTTCCCGAGATACAGGCCCCTTTATGAGGTGCCGGTATCCCTCTGCATTTAAAGGTCCGATCACGTGACCGCGGAATGTAAACAAAGCAGAGGGATACCGGCACCCCATAAAGGGGCCTGTATCTCGGGAAGCATGGGGTCCCCATGAGACCCTCTGCACATCTACAGTATGAATAAAACACACACATCAATAAACACTCGTTCATTACCTTTGCGGCTATGGGCTATGGTAACGAAGCAGCATGAATGTATTTTTAATAATATTGTACAGTGAGCAGGGGGTTCCCTGAGCCACAAATCACAACTCAAGGGACCCCCTGCTCCTGCACAATATTATTAAAATACAGAAATGCTGTTTCATTACCATAGCTGATAGCCGCTAAGGCAATGAAGGGTTAAGGCAGAATAGCATGTTTATTGGGGACATTTGCCCCCAATAAACATTGCAATAAACAAAATACAGTACATCCCCTGTGTATTTAAAATACATAAACAACAATAAATACATTAAATACATATTTTTAATGTGTCTGTTAAACCTCCCTGCCGTGACTATAATCTGTGTAAGGCCTCCTCCCCCTAATGTATCTGTTAAATCTCCCTGGCCTGTGTTTCTGTGAGTGCAGTGTATGTAAATGTGGGGAGGGGGATCCCGATGTGCATATAATGCAGCGCCTCACTGCCAATGGCCCACCCCGTGAGGCCTAACCACCCACTACCCACTACCCACCTGCCCATGGCCCCTCCGCTGCTGCAAAACAGAGACAAAAATGAAAACATCCAAAGTAATGTCGCCTAACCCCTTAATCACCATAGCGTTTATTAACCGCTACAGTCATTAAGGGGTTAACCCACCCTCACCCACCACTCGGGATGCCTACACACCCTCCCACACTAACCCCCCACCCCGTGAGGCCTAACCACCCTCACCCACTACCCACAAGGGAGGCCTACCCACATACCCCCCCCACCCCCAGTACCCACAATAAAAACAATACAGTGACCCACAATAAGCATCATTATATTTATTAAATACATTACCCACCCCCTGTGCCCCCCCATAAATACAAGATTTATCCTTTTACAAACAGGGTTCATAACGCAGCCCCACGCGAGTCCCCGGTGGGCTGCCGGGGCACCTGACAGACCTACAGGTTACCAGCAGCCCTTTTCAAACAGGTTCTGGAGGCCTGCTGGTGGGTCCCGCCAGCACCATGGCCCCCAGGTGGTCTCCTTGGGTCACCGTGGGCCACAATTGGGTCCCAACGGTAGGCCCAAGGATGTCTGGGAGCCCTGGGTCAGACCCACAGGTGTCTGCGGGGCCTCGGGTGGTTCCCACGGGGGTCTGGGGAACTCACGAGTGCTCACTACAGGTCCGCGGTGCCCCCACAGAAGTGGGACCACACATCATCATCCCCGCACCTATGGGTCGGAGGTGCCCCCACAGATGTGAGGCCACCGCTTCATCCCCGCATGTGTCACCCGTGGAACCACCAACCTGATACCCGTGAGATACCCGAGGAGACCCGCAGGTGGTCTCCAGAGGTCCCACGCAGAACCACGGAACAAACCCTGAATGTAAAAAAAATAAACCTGGCCTATACATTCAATACATACACCCCCCCCCCCCCAACACCTACAGTACAATAATGTGCAAAGTAACTATTATCCAGATATGGATAATAGATTAATTGCCCATTATTAAAAACATTAACTAGCATATTCAAATAAATAAAGTACTACTGACCTCATCAATAAGAAGTATCCGTCGCCAGCGACATCCTTGTCTTGCCCACAAAACACATAGCAAATACAAAGCCAATACATTGCAAGTACATTCAGATATCAATTAACCCCTTAAACACCGTATCGGATAATAACCGCAAAGGTAATTAAGGGGTTAAGCCACACTGGCCCGATACTCACCCTTCACCCATGAATTTGTACAGTGGCTTCATCATGCAAATATATATACAGAGATATATATATATATATATATATATATATATATATATATATATATATATATATACAGTATATACACACACATGATGAACCAATATACAAATAAATGTAGAAGGGTTATCAAAACCATACTGTACTACAAATAGCACTTCTCCATACAGACACACTACATTACAATGAATTTCCTTTAATAATCCTAACTGATCTTACAATCTAAATCATCAAATGCCAATGCAAGCAAAATACAAATACCTCCAAACAAGTGAACTATTTTAACCAATCAAGTAAACAAAAATCAATTAGCAATCATTATTTACATCCCTAAACAATTGACAGTCCATCCCGAACAATGAAACAATTAACTAATTCACGCCTGGAGCAGAACAATTTAGCATGTGAAAAGATATAAGTACTGTACCAACCAGAATACAAACTTTAAAACCAAGGCTAACCCTGAACACAAGCACACAATACAATATCAACAATTACATCTATCTAATTTTAAAATACTTTAAACACACAATAAAGCATAGCAACATAGACAAATTAATTTAAAACACATCAAATCAAGCTTTTAAAACAACATCATTTCTTACCATGTATGTATATATCTCTCTAGACATACATACATACATACAGTGGCAAGAAATGATATACCACAAAAAAAAAAAATACACATGTTAAAAAAGCTTTTAAAAAAATTAACAAGTTAAATAAAATACATTTCTTTAGTTCACTTACCATTACTTGACTCCACCGACTCCCGTTGCGCAGTTTACTCACGAACCAATCCACCAGGCACAGGAACCCATAAAATAATAAACCATAAATAAATAAACATTACACTAAAAATCCAAATCAATCCACGGGTCTTCTAATTGTAATCCATCTTCATCTGTATTCTTGTTTCTTCTTTCTTCTTCCGGGCGGGGTCTTACCGTCTTCGGCCACGCCCTGGTCTTCTTCTGTAGGAGGTCCTTCCTCCTCGGCGTCTGGCTTCAAAATGAGACGACATAGGCTTTTAAAGGCCTATGATGTCACATTTTCGTCATATGGTTCCCACGCCCCTGATTGGGCCGTGAAATCCATGTGTTTTGGCCGATAAAAAAAAATGATGACGTCACTTAAAGGCAATGAAAGCACAGCCAATCAGAATGGCTTTGCTTCAATTGCCTTTAAGATGACGTCATTAAAAGAAACATGGCCGGGAGGCGCATGCGCGATGGTGAGGGAAATAGCTGCCTAATCCAGTAGCTCCTACCCCCGCCAAAGCACTAATAAAGATAAAGCATACAAAAACTGAGTTTCGGACTCGAAGTTTCCTCACACTAATCAGGGAACACATAGAGATGGCCCCGCCATCAACAAAGAATAAAAACACAGGAGATCTTCGGAGATATTTGAGCCGATCCGCGACCAGAGACGTGAGGGCAGAAATGGCGCCCAGCTCCGCTGCAGGATCGGGATCGGAACATGAAGAGGACATAGACGAGATGCCAGAACAACGGCCCGTACGGCGTTGTGATTTTGACCATTTATATAACGACATGAAATCGTTATTCAGGGCAGAGATACAAGAACTCCGGAAAGAGGTACAGGGCCTTGGAGAAAGAACTGGGGCCCTGGAGGATAAAATGGTGGCTGTCTCCGCAACAATTAAAAAGACAGAGAAGCGTTCCTCCCATCTCCAAAATCAAATTACAGAGCTGGCCGAACGCCAAGAAGACGCCGAGAATCGAGACCGCCGCAGTAACTTTCGTATACGCGGTATCCCCGAGGACATAACGGAGGTAGACGAATTTGTTACCAGATGGATGGCGACGCTGCTCCCTGATACCCCTGCGGCGGAGCTGATAATGGATAGGTGCCATAGGGCCCTGAGGAGCAAACCGCTGGCGAATGCACAACCGAGAGATGTGATTGCTCGATTGCATTACTTTCGTACCAGGCAGGCAATCTTTATAAAAGCACGAGGAGAAGCGGCCTGTCAGTTTGAGGGAATCTCCCTGCAGCTCTTCCAAGACCTGTCCCCCCTGACTCTGGCCCGGCGCATGAAGCTCCAACCGATCACCCGAATCCTAAGAGACAGAGCTATACGCTATAGGTGGACGTTCCCGTTTGGCCTACTAGTTATTATTAAATGGGAGGGCCACCTCGATGAAAAACCTAGAGGAAGGGGATGAATTCTTACGCAGACTGGGGGTGACAGTCGGCGAAGCCGCGGGACCACGGAAAGATCCGGAGCCGGACAACGAGTGGCGCCAGGCCGGCACATCCAGGAAGGCTCGCATAACCAGCGAATCGGAGAAAGAATGAATAAATCGCACAAGTGAGGAATCCAAAATACACCTCAAAGTTTGGTTGCCTAAAAGTTATGGCGCAAAGTTGAAGTTGCATAGGCCTTTTGCATCTCTAAGTCACTAGTAGCAGAATACGGCAGACAGACCTCCATAGTGCCACGACACCACCTATCTGCTGTGGGACAAGAACATTCTACCCCAAGGTTCCTGGCTAAACCAGAGAAACACTCGTCTTACCTGAAATCCCGGCGACATTGGCCGGTCCGCAACCCGGAAGGAGCCCGTGACACGCATCCCTGGAAGATGGAGGCGCCTCGACTTTCGGCGGGAGGAAAACTTCATCGCCGGATGAAGAAGGGCCCAGCGCGGGAAGACGTCCGCCCCCGTCGACATCCGGCTGCTGAATAATAGGAACCGGATAGACGTCACCGGATATGGCCGCGCGGCCATCTTGGTAGGGGCAAGTCAACGGGGAAAGCGGACATACGTCATCCAGGAGCGCCGGAAACACAACCAAGAGGCAGAGACGAACGAAAGATGCCTCCCGACGCGATCAGAGTTAAAAGACCCACACACACTCCCCCGACACACAACACACTGGCAACAGGGGCACAGGAGCGGAAGGGGGCGAGATAAGAGGCAGAGGGATAGGTCCCGACAAGAACACATAGAGGTCTACATTTGCGGGCTCACCCCGAGGGGCGGCAAGTTTATAAAAAACACTCGGGCAGTATAAGGTCTAGGAGGGGAAAGTTCCCACACTAGAGGGAATAGAGGGAAGGGACTAAGGAACCCCAAGGACACTAAGCCCTGCAGCGAAAGACGTGAGAGACACTACATACCACAAAGGAACCCAGAGGGGATCATGAGCCCACATAATACACCCCACAGGTACAAGGGGAAAGGATAACAGACCAAGTGCTGCATAGGAGTAAGGGGGCACACAGCAATCACTGGAGGGGCAATGACAGAGAGATAGGAGGTGTAGCCTACATAGACAGGACACATACGAATTGGTTCTTCCCACGAACTATGAGATGCCACACGGTCAAACTGGCTGTAACTGTTTATTGTGAAAACTTGTTGAAGAAGGCGGGGGAGGGGGTAGTTGCCCACTCGCCGTCGCCATGAGTCTTCTCATGGGTACTTGGGGGATAGGCCCCAAGGGACCCATGCAAGACCCCGATGGGCCGGTGGAAACGGGCCAGGCACACCCTGACATGTTCAGAGGTGAGCTCACCCGAGCCGGAATCCCACAAGGGGCAGTTCAGGTGTCCCAGGGGACTCGGTCCCCTGGAGTCACCGAAAGTTATCAATGTTTATTTGTTGTCTCCCCCATTCTCCCGATGTGTGTACCCAGCTGTTTCCCCCCTGCACAGACGAGCAGTGTACAAGGCAGTTCACAGTTCTACATACTGAAGAGATACGTGACTCAGACAAACAGATGCAACGCAGAACCTCGCTATGACAACACCAATGGGTAAGGATTTTACTATATTATCACACAACGTGAAAGGCTTTAATGGCCCCCTGAAAAGAAAGTTGGCCCTAACCGATTACAGACGACATGACCCCGACATAATCCTACTCCAAGAGACCCATTTCTCGAGGACTAGTTCCCCAAAGTTTCTGGATAGCAGATATAGAACGTGGGTCTCTGCATCAGCTAATAAAAAGAAAAGAGGGGTGGCAGTCTTACTGCATAACCGCCTTGCGTATGACATCACACTAACAAAAAGGATAAGAATGGGCGCTTCTTAATACTAGTAGGTGTTGTTAGAGGGCAACCTCTTACAATAGCTAATGTCTACGCGCCCAATGAAGGGGCAGATACCTTCTTCTCAAGATTTTTTGCGACCCTGCACAAAGTGGCACAAGGCAGTATAGTACTAGGCGGAGATTTTAATCTCACATTAGATCCTAAGGCTGATAGGTGCACACCCAGCGAGACAAAACACACACAAAGCAGAACAGCATGGACCCAAGGCCTCAAGACAAATAGATTAGTGGACATCTGGCGCGAACAGCACCCGGGAGAAAAAGAGTATACGTTCTACTCACACCCACACGACAGATACAGCAGGATAGACTACCTCTTTGTATCCAACAGAATGGTTTCGCAGATCTCCCACACGGGTATCCATGATATTTCATGGTCAGATCACGCACCTGTAGAGCTGCGGTGCACAGACTTCAGACTAGACAGACCAGGAGCGACGTGGAAACTCAATGAGTTCCTTCTGAAAATCCCTGAAATTGAAACAGCAGTAAGGGATAAAATCAGGGTCTACTTTGAGGAGAATGTCGGTAGTGTGACATCCCAATCCACCCTATGGGAGGCCCATAAGGCGACTCTACGCGGAGAGCTCATAGGGATAGCGAGTAGGCGGAAAAAAGCGAGGGAATATAAGATTAAGATCCTCCAATCTGAGTTAGCAGCCCTATCCGCCCTTCACAAAACTAACAAACAAGCGCAGACCCTTCAGGCCTGGCGTGACACTAAAACAAAACTAAATTTATTGATGTCCTCCCGAGCTGAGAAGGAGCTGACCTGGTCCAGGCGACAATTCTATGAAAAGGCGAACAAGCCAGATACCCCACTTGCCAATAAACTAAAAAACAGTAACCGTAACTTTCACATTCAAACAATTCGAACCAAAAATGGTGACCTTACTTCTGATCCCAAACAAATAGTAGACGAATTTAAAAAATACTATGAGACCCTATATGATGGGGCTAAGGTCTCCCATTGTGAGAACACTCATAGGCAGCTGAAAACATTTCTAACAGAGGCAAAACTACCCAGTCTGGGCAGATTGGAAAGGGAAGCATTACAGGCGGACTTTTCAGGTGAGGAGATCAGAGGTAATAAAGCACTAAAGCCATCCAAAGCCCCAGGCCCGGATGGTTTCTCTAATCTTTATTATAAAAAGTTCAGAAAAACCTTAGTACTTCACCTGGTCCGACTATTTAACTCATTCTTAGATGGTGCCCCTATACCTAGCCAGATGCTCCAAGCGTCTATAACAGTGATCCCCAAACCAGGGAAGGACCCAGCTGACTGTAAAAGTTACCGCCCGATATCCCTCATCAACTCGGACACCAATTTTTTTTCGAAATTATTGGCTAACCGTCTGAATTCAGTTATGCCTAATAAGCTGGTCCACCCCGATCAAGTAGGGTTTATATGCGGGAGGCAAGCTACAGACAATACTAGACGGATAATAGACCTAATTGATTTGGCACATAGAAAACATATCCCGTCTATGGCATTGAGTCTGGATGCTGAAAAGGCCTTTGACCGTATCGATTGGCCCTATCTCACAGAGATGCTGAGAGTGTTTGGCATAGGAGGGAGAATGTTGGGCGCTATTCTGGCTCTTTATCGGGAACCCGAAGGCGAAGGTCAGACACCAGGGCTTCCCGTCGGAAGATTTCCCAATAAAGAGTGGCACCAGGCAGGGATGCCCCCTGTCCCCACTTATTTTTGCATTATATATAGAACCCCTGGCGGCACATATCCGCAACTCCCCCGACATAGCAGGTATACAGATTAAAGATCAGTCACACAAAGTGGCCCTGTATGCAGACGACATTATACTAATGTTATCTAAACCCCTTACCTCCCTGCCGAATGTTTTCAGCCTGCTAGATGAATTTAATAAGATCTCGGGTTTCAAAATTATCAGACAAAATCAGAAGCCTTAAATATAAACCTGCCAAAGGTCACAGAAAAATTAATCGAATTGAATTTTAACTTCAAATGGCAAGCCTCCTCCATTAAATACTTAGGGATCCATATAACCAAAGATTACAATGCCCTATACAAAGCCAACTACCCCAGGCTAATTAGGACTCTGAGGGAGGATCTGCGGATCTGGTCAGGCCACACAATTTCATGGATCGGCAGGATCCAGTGCCTTAAGATGAATCTTCTCCCTCGAATCTTGTATCTTTTCCTAGCCCTTCCGATACAAGTGGTCAGAGACGACATCCTCCGTTTACAGTCCTCCATGGTGAAGTTCGTCTGGGGTAATAAAAAGCCACGTATAAAAACTAGCATTCTCACTAGGCCAACAGTTAGAGGAGGACTAGGGGTACCTTGCTTGATATCGTACTTCAAAGCGGCCCAATTAACCCAAATTATTCAGTGGCACATGCATCCTAGCCTGCGACGATGGGTAGAGCTAGAAACAGCATGCAGTGACCCCGTAGAGCTACAAGAGCTAATTTGGCTACCAAAAAAGGTATATAAGACCATGAGTGAGCTGCTGGCCGCAGTGAATAGCTCGTTGGCAACCTGGGAGAATACCAAACACAAGTGTGCCCTGACAACCCAGCACACATTTATGACCCCAATTATGGGGAACCCTGATTTCACTCCGGGTCTGTTAAGCAGGAACCTAGCGGTCTGGAAAGCAAAAGGCCTCACAAGGCTACTACACCTGGAGGGATGCCATTCAATCAAAACATTCGAACAAATCCGATCAGAAACAGAAATACCTAACTCTGAATTTTTTAGATACCTCCAGGTGAGAGCATTTTACACGAAAATTCCCAAACGCCCCCAGCGAACAAATTTTGAGCAGCTGTGTTCCAGAGGCACGGACACCACGGGACTCACGTCTCGGATTTACAGAGAGGTGGTCTGTCCAAGACAGGACGTTGACATTAAACTTAATTATAGAACCAAATGGGAAACGGACTTAGGGGAGACACTGGAATACAAGGACTGGTCCACAATAGTACTGGCAGCAGCGAAGAGCTCTATATGCACCACCTTGAAGGAGAATGCATACTGTATAAAGTCCTAATGAGGTGGTACCTCACCCCAACACGATTAGCAAAGTTTGTCAAAGATTACCCCCCATTGTGCCCCAAACAATGCGGGGAACAGGCAGACTTACTTCACATGCTTTGGGGTTGCCCCAAAGTGGCTCCTTTATGGGAGGAAATCCAGGATTGGCTGCAGAGTATTCTCGGACAGCCGGTCCCCCTGGGCCCCTTGCTGTTCCTGCTGGGCAGGCGCACTCAGGGATTGGGCAGACCGGCACAAAAATTGATTGCACACTTTGCAACAGCCATGCGGTGCGAACTCGCAGCATTGTGGAAACTACCAGATTTACCCACGATTACGAAAATTCGGAACAGAATTTGGTATATCTGCCGGATGGAACAGTTGACGAGTCTGGTCAACGACACCGGCACAAATTTCCTCAAAGTCTGGGCCAATTGGCTAGCCCACTCAGACATCCCCGGGGTGAACGCCACCACCATCATGCCATAATACAACAAGATGCATTCTCCTGCGAAGTGACAGTACAGACAACGCGCGGACGGAGTACCGGTAGGGAGGACGGTAAATATGGTCGCCACACCTGATGGCAGCTCTGCATGGCAGAGGAGAGACAAGAGTAGAATTTGGAAACACCCGCAAGGCTCTGTGCTTTCCCCCCCCCCGCCCCCCTCCCACTCCCCTATGTGTTTGTGTTGTTCGTTAGGTATGTGAGTTGGTTTGCCCTGTATGTCTTTGTCAAGACGGAGGACGATGGAAAAATAAAAAATGGGCTTGGGTACATTAAAGAAAGACAGTGGGTTGTTGGACAATGTATGCACTGTACTGTAACCCAATAAAAACCTTTTTGTGGAAAAAAAAGAAACATGGCCGGCCTCACATGGTACGGTAGCCAATCAGAGCGTGGGAACTCCATCCCTACTCTGATTGGCTCTAGTATACCATGTGACAGAGGCTTGGGGGAGAAAGGATGTGACGTCATTGAAAGCCTGTCACAGGGTACTACAGCCAATCCGAGTAGGGATGTTTAGGGATGTAAATAATGATTGCTAATTGATTTTTGTTTACTTGATTGGTTAAAATAGTTTACTTGTTTGGAGGTATTTGTATTTTGCTTGCATTGGCATTTGATGATTTAGATTGTAAGATCAGTTAGGATTATTAAAGGAAATTCATTGTAATGTAGTGTGTCTGTATGGAGAAGTGCTATTTGTAGTACAGTATGGTTTTGATAACCCTTCTACATTTATTTGTATATTGGTTCATCGTGTGTGTATATACTGTGTATATATATACAGGTAAACCCCGTTATAACGCACCTCGTTATACCGCGATTCGGTTATAACGCGGTTTTCCCGTGGCTCCCGTTTTAAAAACACAAACTGCACACACAGCACACACACTGTTCATTGCTCACACTGCACACACTGCTCATTGCTCACACTGCACACTGCACTCACACTGACACACACTGCACACACACTGCTCATTGCTCACACTGCTCATTGCTCACACTTCACACTGCACACACACTGCTCACACTGACACACACTGCACACACACTGCTCATTGCTCACACTGCACACACTGACACTGCGCACACTGCACACTGCACACACACTGCACACTGCACACACACTGCTCATTGCTCACACTGCACACACTGACACACTGCTCACACTGACACACACTGCTCACACTGACACACACTGCACACACACACACACACACACCCCTCCCAATACACATATAAATAAATCAGCCTTACCTTGGGGATGATTGGTGAGGCATGTGGCTGCAGGGGGGGCGCTGCATGCCGTGGGGGTGGTGCTGCAGTGGAGGGGGGTGATGGCTGCGGGGGCCCCCGATGCTGCGGGGGCTGGTGGGATGGCCCGGTGCAGCGCGGGGGGGCAGGTAGGTTGGCGGTACGGCCCGCGGCATCCCCCCTCCCATCTCCTGTCACGTGGTGTCAGGGGGAAGCCGGGACCGGAGGGGCATCCCCCCTCCCATCTCCTGTCCCGCGGCCTGTCCCGCGATGACAGGGGGAAGCCGGGACCGGAGGGGCATCCCCCTCCCATCTCCTGTCACGTGGTGTCAGGGGGAAGCCGGGACCAGAGGGGCATCCCCCCTCCCATCTCCTGTCACGCGGCCTGTCCCGCGGTGACAGGGGGAAGCCGGGACCGGAGGGGCATCCCCCCTCCCATCTCCTGTCACGCGGTGACAGGGGGAAGCCGGGACCGGAGGGGCATCCCCCCTCCCATCTCCTGTCACGTGGTGTCAGGGGGAAGCTGGGACCGGAGGGGCATCCCCCCTCCCATCTCCTGTCCCGCGGCCTGTCACGCGATGACAGGGGGAAGCCGGGACCGGAGGGGCATCCCCCCTCCCATCTCCTGTCCCGCGGCTTGTCCCGCGGTGACAGGGGGAAGCCGGGACCGGAGGGGCATCCCCCCTCCCATCTCCTGTCCCGCGGCCTGTCCAGCGGTGACAGGGGGAAGCGGGACCGGAGGGACATCCCCGCTCCCATCTCCTGTCCCGCGGGGTGAATATGCGCTGATGCGGCGGCCATTTTTTTTTTCGCGACCCCGCTACTAACGCGGTGGTCTCGGGGTGGACCCCGAGGACCGCGTTATAACGGGGTTTACCTGTATATGTATGTATGTATATATATATATATATATATATATAGTTGCATGATGAAGCAACTGTACAAATTCATGGGTGAAGGGTGGGTATCGGGCCAGTGTGGCTTAACCCCTTAATTACCTTTGCGGTTATTATCCAATAAGGTGTTTAAGGGGTTAATTGATATCTGAATGTATTTGCAATGTATTGGCTTTGTATTTGCTATGTGTTTTGTGGGCAAGACAAGGATGTTGCTGGCGACGGAGACTTCTTATTGATGAGGTCAGTAGTACTTTATTTATTTGAATATGCTAGTTAATGTTTTTAATAATGGGCAATTAATCTATTATCCATATCTGGATAATAGTTATTTTGCACATTATTGTACTGTAGGTGTTGGGGGGGGGGGGGGTGTATATATTGAATGTATAGGCCAGGTTTATTTTTTTTACATTCAGGGTTTGTTCCGTGGTTCTGCGTGGGACCTCTGGAGACCACCTGCGGGTCTCCTCGAGTATCTCACTGGTATCAGGCTGGTGGTTCCACAGGTGACACATGCGGGGATGAAGCGGTGGCCTCACATCTGTGGGGCACCGCGGACCCGTAGTCTGCGGGGATGATGATGTGTGGTCCCACTTCTGTGGGGGCACCACGGACCCGTAGTGAGCACTCGTGAGTTCCCCAGACCCCCGTGGGAACCACCCGAGGCCCCGCAGACACCTGTGGGTCTGACCCTGGGCTCCCAGACATCCGCGGGCCTACTGTGGGGACCCAATTGTGGCCCACGGTGACCCAAGGAGACCACCTGGGGGCCATGGTGCTGGCGGGACCCACCAGCAGGCCTCCAGAACCTGTTTGAAAAGGGCTGCTGGTACCCTGTAGGTCTGTCAGGTGCCCCGCCAGCCCACCGGGGACTCACGTGGGGCTGCGTTATGAACCCTGTTTGTAAAAGGATAAATCTTGTATTTATGGGGGGGCACAGGGGGTGGGTAATGTATTTAATAACTATAATGATGCTTATTGTGGGTCACTGTATTGTTTTTATTGTGGGTACTGGGGGTGGGGGGGGTATGTGGGTAGGCCTCCCTTGTGGGTAGTGGGTGAGGGTGGTTAGGCCTCACGGGGTGGGGGGTTAGTGTGGGAGGGTGTGTAGGCATCCCGAGTGGTGGGTGAGGGTGGGTTAACCCCTTAATGACTGTAGCGGTTAATAAACGCTATGGTGATTAAGGGGTTAGGCGACATTACTTTGGATGTTTTAATTTTTATCTCTGTTTTGCAGCAGCGGAGGGGCCATGGGCAGGTGGGTAGTGGGTGTGGGTGGTTAGGCCTCACGGGGTGGGCCATTGGCAGTGAGGCGCTGCATTATATGCACATCGGGATCCCCCTCCCCACATTTACATACACTGCACTCACAGAAACACAGGCCAGGGAGATTTACAGACACATTAGGGGGAGGCGGCCTTACACAGATTACAGTCACGGCAGGGAGGTTTAACAGACACATTAGGGGGAGGCGGCCTTACATAGATTACAGTCAAGTCAGGGAGGTTTAACAGACACATTTAAAATATGTATTTAATGTATTTATTGTTGTTTATGTATTTTAAATACACAGGGGGTGTACTGTATTTTGTTTATTGCAATGTTTATTTGGGGGCAAATGTCCCCAATAAACATGCTATTCTGCCTTAACCCTTCATTGCCTTAGCGGCTATCAGCTATGGTAATGAAGCAGCATTTCTGTATTTTAATAATATTGTGCAGGAGCAGGGGGTCCCATGAGCTGTGATTTGTGGCTTAGGGAACCCCCTGCTCACTGTACAATATTATTAAAAATACATTCATGCTGCTTCGTTACCATAGCCCATAGCTGCAAAGGTAATGAATGAGTGTTTATTGATGTGTGTGTTTTATTCATACTGTAGATGTGCAGAGGGTCTCCGGAGCGGAACCGCTTTGGTTTTAGGTCCGGGGACCCCCTGCTTCCCGAGATACAGGCCCCTTTAGGGGGTGCCTGTATCCCTCTGCTTGGTTTACATGCCACGGTCACGTGAACGGGACCTTTAAATGCAGCGGATCTCTCTCTGCTGCAAACACATCTCGCCCCCGCCGGCCTATAGTATCATTGATGTGCATATACAGTACTGTATGTGCTGAGTTTTATTTGGCAAAGTTATGTGTTTTATTTGTGCCTCTTTTTTTTTTTATTCCTTTACAATTTCTTGCTATAGTGGGAAATCATGCCCATATTATATGTTCATGAAGTACCCACTGTATCAATGAATGGGTGAAGGGTGGGTATAGTGGGTCCGGGGTGGGTGGTTAGGCCTCCCGGGTTGGTAGCTGGGCAGGGTGGGTTAACCCCTTAATTACTATAGTGTTTATTAAGCGCTAAGGTGATTAAGGGGCTAGGGGCCATTAGATTGTATTTATTATGTAGTCTTGCTGACATGGCCCTGCAGTAAGCTGACGAGGGCGTCCTTCACAATGCCAGGGGTAAGTAGAACTGTTTTTATATACTTTATGCTAATGTTGTGTTTATTAATGGGCAAATAATCTATTATCCATATCTGGATAATAGTTATTTTGCCCATTACTGTATGTGTTGGGGGGGTGTATTTATTGAAATGTAGGCCATTTTTATATTTTTACATACAGGAAGGGTACCGCAAGCCAGCGGGGACCAATGGCGGTATCTCCTATGCATGGAAATGTCTTGCGTCACGTCATCGAGACATTTCCATGCATAGGAGATACCGGCACCCCATAACGGGGTCTGTATCTCGGGAAGTAGGGGGTCCCCAGACTTGAAATCAATGCGGTTCAGCTCCGGAGACCCCCTTCTACATTACTGTAATGTTTAAAAATAAATAACCCAATGATAGCCTGTGAGAGGCGCGCATTAGTGACTGATTCAGCCTATCCCTTACTGCGCGTCTATTACAGGTAGGCAGACCCCGGTAGGACTCACACAGCAAGGATCCCTGCTGTGTTAATCCAATGGGCCATTATAGTCTGCCCAGGCAAAACGTGTGCGGATCACGGGGAGATCTTGAAATCCATTTCGAGATTTGTTTGAATAACGGCCTCTGCGTCTGTAAGTAATGCATTTTTGATACTCTGCAAACTAGATATGCAACGGTTGTGGTATTTGTATGTAGCTAGCTGCTTGACTACTAATACTAGCACTGAACTTGGATATAAACACTTGGGATAAAGTAATCATTGCGTCTACATTGTTCAGCCATAATTAGAGCTGATTACACTGGCAGCACTAAAACATTTATTTATTTAACTATTGGATCTCATTTACTTAGTGTTTTTTCCATGTTCTTACATACATGTGGTTTCCTGTAATATATACACAGAGTTCATGTCATTGTCTCCTCTAGGCTTACACTCTGCCTTGCTGCGCCTACTTGCCACAAACTACCCTCATCTGTGCATTGTGGATGACTGGATTTGTGAGGAGGAGATCACTGGGACAGATGCTCTTTTTCGGAGGATGTTGCTGACCAACTCTGCCAAAAGTCATTCCCCCAAACAGCTCCAGGAAGGTATTTAAGGCAATCATGCTTGAAAAATCAATCTTTATTTAAAAATAGGCATGTACGTTAGTAGTAGTTATGTGTGTTGCTTCGTTACAATAGGTGGGTGACTTGCTAGACAACATAAGAAAATGTACTGTATGTGCTTTTGTTATTAAAGCACCAGTCATATCCAGAAACATCCATTTAAACATAAGTGTTAATGTTTGTGAAAAGAGAATAGTAATGACTAAATGCATAAACTTTTGTGATTAGACAAAATACAGTACAGTATGTTGAGGTACCATATGCCTTGCTAATAAAATGCAGAGAGAAGTGGATGGGATGGTTGGCTCTATAGTAAAGACTTTGAAATACAAGTTAACTATAGTTAAAAGTTCTCAGCAAAATATTGGTCCTGGGAAGTAGAAATGTGTTCATCGTAGATACCTTTTAATTGAGCAATATGAGAGTTAATCAAAGATGAAACAGTACAGTACATACTGTAGCTTGCAAGTAGGGTTGCCAGGTGTCCGGTTTTGAACCGGACAGGCCGGTAATTACGATGCCTGTCCGGTATAAAATCGGAGATAATACTGGACACGTGTGTGTCCGGTATTTCCATTTTTTGTGGCTGAGGGCTGGCAGCGCAAGCACAATGGTGGCGCGACGGCGGAGGGCTGGAAGTGCAGAGACTGGAGGCGGGGGTGGCCGGTGGCCTGGCAGGAGCACTGTGTGAGTGTCTGCAGCCTGTCCCTGATTGGAGGAGCGGAGAGCCAATCAGAGGACAGCGGGGGCGGAGCCCACACCCCGGCGGCCCAGAGAAGTCTGTGTCCTTCCTGGCAATAAGGTAAGGACACAATTTGGGTGGTGATGGGGGAGCCAGGGTGAGGTGAGATGATGGGGGGCCAGGATGAGGTGAGATGATGGGGGGCCAGAATGAGGTGAGGTGATGGGGGGCCAGGATGAGCTGAGGAGATGATGGGGGGCCAAGATGAGCTGAGGAGATGGTGGGCCAGGATGAGTTTAGATGATGGGGGCCAGGATAAGCTGAGGAGATGATGATGGGGGGCCAGGATGGGGTGGAGGCGGGGGTATATTTTATATGTATTGGGGAGGTGGGGGTATTTTTAAAATGTATTGGGGAGGTGGGGGTATATTTTATAATGTATTTGGGGGAGGTGGGGGTATATTTTATAATGTATTCGGGGGAGGTGGGGGTATTGTGTCCAGTATTTTTGGACAAGCCACCTGGCAACCCTACTTGCAAGATCACATAAACCTCTTATTTGTGTGTACAGTACTACTTTGTGAGTTTTGGGTAACTACTTTTCATTTCGTTCCTTAGGCACCAAAATGTAAAATGTTGGCTCTTTTGGCCAGGGTATTGTGTAAAGAAATATGAAACGAAGGAGAAACAGGTGCGCAAATCACATCAGGACATGGAAAGAAAGTAGAAACACAAAATAGTGCAATATTGTCAACCCCAACAAATGATTTCAATGTTGAACGCTCTATAAAATTTGCACTCACGTGCGTAACGTGATATGAAAGCGTTGTGGTTATTAGAAGTTACCAACTTTTGTCTCCAGATAGGTACTCCAGATCCATAGAGAGGTGGGGAAAACCATATACATAAAGGAAAAGCAAAAATAGTATAGTACTGTTTTTTTTTTGTTTTTTTATAACTTTGATTTTATTGGGTGAAATACATCATACATGGTAACACCATCCATTGTCTACAGTGACATCACCGCATTTAGTTCTTTCTTTTTTATATAATCAACCAAAAACTTGACATACTAGACTCACAAGACGAACAGGGGGACAAGACACACCAACTAACTAGTAGGGAAGGAAGGGGGGAGGAAGGAGGGGGGGGGTTGGTAAGGCTCGAGGGGTGTTCCACCTATCATCTTCCATTCGGACGTCGTGCGTGTACTTTAGTGTAGACCTCTCTCTCTGAGAACATTGACCCCCTCTCTCCCATGTTACCTCTCTGGCTGCCTCTTTCTCTGGGGGCCTATTCTGACCTGGATTCCGCTCATTCTCCGGGTTCTCTGTCTCTAGGTTGTCATGGATCCCTTTCCTTACCGGAGAACGCATTTACCGCTTATCATTGCAGGATTGTGGTGATATCTATTCCCGGGATGTCCGTCTGTGCCAACCAGGGCTCCCAGACTTTTAGAAAATTTGAGCCGGTATCGTTAACCAAACTCATCAACTGTTCCATCCGGCAAACAAACCAAATTCTGTTTCTAATCTTGGGAATAATTGGAATCTCCGGTTGTTTCCATACTGCTGCGATCTCGCATCTGGTGGCTGTAGCCAGATGTGTGATCAATTTATGTGTGGCGTTTGATAGCCCCTCGACTCGTCTGCCCAATAGGAACAGCCACGGGTCTAAGGGGATCTCCACTTCTAGCAGTCTTTGAAGCCAATCTTTAATTTCCTCCCAAATCGGGTTTACCTTCGTACAAGACCACAGCATATGGAATAAGTCCGCTCTCTCTCCGCACTGCTTGGGGCAGAGCGGAGAGTAGCCTTTGACAAATTTAGATAATTTAGCGGGCGTGTAATACCACCTCATCAGGACTTTATACACGTTCTCCTTTAATGTGGTGCAGATGGAGCTTTTGGCCGCCATCTGCAGGATCCTATCCCTGTCCTCGTCTTCTAATATCTCTCCCAGGTCCGCTTCCCACTGTCTCATGTAGGCAAGTTTGGGTTGGTCGTCCGTCTCCGGGCACACTACTTCCCTGTACATTCTAGATGTTAGTCCCCTTGTGTCCGTATCTCTTGAACAGAGCTGCTCAAAATTTGTTCTCCGGAGCCAAATTGGGGCTTCATTGTAGAAGGCCCTGATCTGCAGGTATCTAAAGAATTCAGTATTTGGTATATTTTTCTCCTCTTTAATATGATCGAATGTTTTTATATATTGCCTGCCCTCCAGATCGTTTAGACGGAGATACCCTGCTTGAATCCATTTTGAGAAAATAGAGCTATCCACACCTGGAGCAAAGTTTGGGTTCCCCCATATGGGAGTCATCAGAGAGTTCAGGGATGTGAGATGGCACTTGAACTTAACCGCGTCCCAGATCTTCAAGAAGTTGACCATGGTCTGCAGAGGAGTCCGCATAACGGTCCGACTTTTTTTGGGCAACCAAATTAGGTTCTTAATATCTACTGGTGTGCAACATTCTTTTTCTAATGCTACCCACCTCCGAAGATTCGGGTCTGTGTGCCACTGCACAATCTGGCTCAGCTGGGATGCCTTGTAGTAGGCGAACAAGCATGGCACCCCCAACCCTCCTCTCAAAGTCGGCCTCCTCAAGATCGCTTTGTTAATTCGTGGGTTTTTCTTATTCCAGATAAACTTTGTTATTAAGGACTGAAGCGAGAGGATATCTTCTTTTATCAGGGGGATCGGGAGGGCCTGGAAAAGGTACAGCACTCGTGGCAGGAGATTCATCTTCATACTATGAATACGGCCTATCCACGAGATACTGCACTCCGCCCATCTCCGGAGATCCTCACGAAGAGTCCGAAACAACCTGGGATAATTTGCTTTATATAAAGCCTTATACTCTTTTGTGATGTATACCCCTAAATATTTGATCATAGAGGGTTGCCATTTAAAATTAAAATTGAGTCCAATTAGTTTTTCTACTGGTTTGATAAATTTATATTGAGGGCTTCCGATTTGGCCTGATTAATTTTGAACCCAGAAATTTGTTTAAAGGTCCCCAAAATTGAGAAGACATTGGGCAGGGAGGTGAGAGGCTGTGATAATGTCAGGATCACATCATCTGCGTAGAGCGCCACTTTGTGTGATTGCCCTTTTACAGCTATTCCCGTAATATCCGGGTTGTTTCTGATATGTGCCACCAAGGGTTCTACGCATAGGGCGAACAACAAGGGGGACAACGGGCATCCCTGGCGTGTGCCGCTCCTAATTTGAAATTGCTCTGATGGGAATCCCTGGTGTCTCACCCTCGCCGTTGGCCCCTTGTATAGGGCCATGATGGCCTCCAAGAGGCGTCCCTCAAAGCCAAATGCCCCAAGCGTCCTCGTCAAGTAGGGCCAATCGATTCTATCGAAGGCTTTCTCAGCGTCTAGACTTAGTACCATTGACGGGATATTCTGTTTCTGTGCCAAATCCACCAAATCTATTATCCGTCTGGTATTGTCTGCCGCTTGCCTTCCTCCGATGAACCCCACCTGATCTGGATGAACTAACCTGGGAAGGACGATACCCACTCTATTAGCTAGTAATTTGGAGAAAATTTTAACATCCGTATTAATCAGCGAGATGGGCCGGTAGCTCTTACAGTCTGCCGGGTCCTTACAAGGTTTATGGATCAGGGAGATTGACGCCTGAAGCATCTGATCTGGGAACGAGGCCCCGTGTAGAATAGAATTAAATAGCTTCAATAGATGTGGGGCTAGAATTTTCAGGTATTTTTTATAGTATAAGTTGGAGAAGCCATCTGGACCGGGCGCCTTGGCAGGCTTAAGTGACTTTACAACTACCGTTAACTCTTCTAAAGAGAAGTCCGTCTGTAACGCTTCCTTCTCCACCCTGCTCAAGGTCGGCAATTTGGCTTCTTTTAAGAATTCCCCGAGATTATCCCTCGTCTTTTGATTGTGTATGACCTTACCACCATCGTATAGCGTCTCGTTGTAGCTTTTGAACTCTGCTACGATCCGTTTAGGATTAGAAGTAAGCTCACCCCCTTGTGTGCGTATAGTTTGTATATGGTAATTAGGAATTTTGTTTTGAAGTCGATTTGCTAATAGGGTGTCCGGCTTGTTCGCTTTCTCAAAGTACCTACGTCTGGACCAGCTCATTTCCTTTTCTGCCCGGGAAGTCAGTCTTATATTCAACTGCTGTTTGGTCTCTGCCAGTGCACGCAGTGTGTCCTTATTCCTAGATACTTTATGCGCCTTTGTTAGGGTCGCTAGTTTGTCCTGTAGGACTTTTATCTGTTTCTCCTGATCCCTCCGGCGCCTAGCAGCTAGGCACATGAGGGAGCCTCTGAGAGTCGCCTTGTGGGCCTCCCATAGGGTGGTGTCGGACGAAACACTCCCCACATTCTCAGAGAAGAAATCCGTAATCCTCTCACCAATTTCTCTCTGCATGTTTGGGATTTTTAGTAACAGCTCGTTTAGCCTCCAGTTTGCTCCAGGTCTGTCTAGTAAATTTAGAGTGCACCGCAGCTCAATGGGTGCGTGGTCGGACCACGAAATATCATGGATCCCCGTGTGGGAGACCACTGGGACCAGTCTGTTGGATACTAGGAAGTAGTCCAGCCGGCTGTATCGGTTGTGGGGGTGGGAGAAGAAGGTATAATCTCTACTTTGGGGATGCTGTTCTCGCCATATATCTACCATTTGGCAGTCTTTTAACCCCTGTGTGATTTGCTGAATATCTAGCTTAGGGGGGAGACTAGCAGCCGTGCACCGGTCTAACTTGGGATTCAGTGTCCTGTTGAAATCGCCCGCTATGATCATGTTTCCCTTGGCTTCCTTTTGTAGTTTTCGGAAGAAAAGGGAAAAGAAATCTGCTGAGGTTTCACAGGGTGCATATACTGATGCTAATGTAAGCGGTTTCCCTTGGAT
Organism: Ascaphus truei; assembly: GCF_040206685.1. Classification (NCBI taxonomy): domain Eukaryota; kingdom Metazoa; phylum Chordata; class Amphibia; order Anura; family Ascaphidae; genus Ascaphus; species Ascaphus truei. The sequence continues at coordinate 151,190,358 of NC_134485.1, read as the reverse complement.
TGATCCCACCAGAATTAGAAATCTGCCCTCTCTATCTGCCACCTTTTTCTCAACTGTGAAATCTATCCTATTGTGTATGGCTATCACTACCCCTCTCTTTTTCGCTTGGGCGGATGCTAAATGTACTACACGAAAATCTTTGTCTAAAAATTTTGGGTAGCTGTCCCTAGAGAAGTGTGTCTCTTGGAGAAAGAGGAGGTCGGCTTTGAGTCGTTTGTAATCTCTAAGGGCTAGCTTGCGCTTCGCCGGACCGTTAAAACCCTTAACGTTGTGAGAGATACACCGGACCTCATTATTCATAATACTTTATTTGTGACCTGATTCCGTCGGTGTATTCCTGAGCCATTCTGGGTCCTCTGGAAGGCGTGGAGTTCCCGATCTCTGTCTCCTTCATTCCGTTGCTGCTTTTCTTCTGCGTCCTGCTAGAGGGGTAGGGTACGTGGAGGGGGAAAGTGATACAGAGGGAAAACACATCAGGGGAGACAACAGAAAGACCACAACACAAATACATGCAAACAGACAAAACTATGGTATCGGCTCTAGGACTTCCCTGCCCCACAGCCCATCCCATTGCCTTTCGGACAGGGGCTCTAGCGGGTCCCAGACCTCGCCCCCCCCCTCTCCCCAAAGGACTTTAGTCGGATCTGGGCCCATCCCCCTTCCCGACCCCATTGAGGTTCATGCCGACTCCGGAGTAGTCCATCTGGCTCCCTCCCCGTGTCCGCACTCCATTTACACCCTAATTGGTAACTGGGGTTACCCGTTAGCCACTCCATTCGTCTCCAGACCTCCTCTGTAACTACTTCCCCCCCGCTTTTCTACTCCTCCCCCCCTTCCTCTCTCTATCTCACTTTCCTTGCCTTCCTATCCTCCCTGGTTCTACTTGCGGCGGCTAGCTCCGTATGGCAGTTCTGTGCTGTGTCCCTGGTTCTTTAAGGTGCTCCGGCGCGTTGAGTCTCCAAGTGATGACGTCATCTGGCTCCGCTGCCTCCTCCAAGATGGCGTCGGTCCTCGCAGTTCTGGCTGGGGCAAATATCCGGTTTCCTGTTTCCGCCCGCCATTTTGGAAGATGCTCTGCCACGAGGAGGAGGTGGTGCGCGCTCTCTCTTCCCGCCTTTGGAGTCCTTCCGCATTCTGCGCCTCACGCTGGCTCTCTCCGCACTCTAGCATCGCCGCCATCTTCCGCCACTTGAAGGTAAGATCAAAGCGATTTATTTTGCAGGGATTATTCCTTTTTCCTTCTCCCATAGCATGGCTTTTACTCGACGTTGGTCTCCGTGGATGTGATTGTCCTTAGACCCATAGCTGGCACTTTTCTTTCCGAGGATCCTGTGGCGGGCAGTTCAGTAGCCGGTGCAGGCCTGGGTTAACGTAGACACTTATTTGGCGGGCATTTTATCCACTTAGGCGGCAGTCTCGGGGGATAACTACCGGACATTGTAACTTGGCATTAACTGGACAACTTTGATTGAGCGTAACCGTGCGCCTTTGTGGGGCTACTACCGCTGCTTCTCAGCGCTTTTTCCCCTTTGCTTTTGGTGAGCCATTCCCTCCACTCCATTCTGGCTCTAGCGCCTCTGCCTCATCCACCACCTGTGCCGGGGCGTCCCTTAGGCCCAGCTTCCCCAGAAACTCCGGGCCCTCCATGGGGTCCTTCATATTGAATGCCCTCCCGTTCCTCGTCACTTGTAACCCGAACGGGAAGGTCCATCTGTACCGCACGTTTTGTTCATGGAGGACCTTTGTGAAGGGGAACAGGTTGCGGCGCCTGAGTAGTGTGGCTGGGGACAAGTCTTGAAACACTAGCATCTTGTTACCCTCGAAGTCCACAGATGCCAGGGGCCGTGTTTGCCGCAGTATGGCCTCTTTCGTGGTGAAGAAGTGCAGCCTTATGATAATGTCCCGCGGTTGTTCGTTCTGTACTGGGCGCGCCCAGAGGGCCCTGTGGCATCTATCTAGGGCCAGGGCGTCCCTGCTGAGGTCGGGGAGAAGGGTCTCCATCCATCGGGTGATATAATCGTTGCAGTCCCCCACCTCCTCTGAGACCCCCCGGATCCGCAGGTTGTTCCGCCTGTCCCGGTTCTCTGCGTCTTCCTGCCGCTCCCGCAGTTCGTCTATTTGCCTCTGCAGGTCCCCCGTTCTTTTGTCTGTTTTTTTAACAACTTTTATTGTCTGGTCCACCTTTCTCTCCAAATCGTCAGTTCTTGTGCCTAACTTCACCACATCCCGCTTTACTTCTTTTATTTCCGCCTGCAGGAGTGACTTGAGGTCGTTGTATAGCCTCTCAAAGTCACATCTCCTGACAGGAAGCAAAGCTTGGTTGCTGGGGCCCTCTTCCTCACCTTCTAACTCAGTGTCTGTGTCTGGGTTTGAAGATGGCGCCATTTCTTCCAGGCCCCCGCTTGTGCCGGCTCCACCGAAATAAGCCCGAACATCCGCCGATTTCGGCTTTTTCTGGGTGCTTGGTTTTTTCGGGGCCATCCTGGGGTATTCAGAGAGGATGCCTGATATATTTGGTTTGCGATACTTTATTTTTGGGGTGTTTTAAAAGTGTTTTCTATTATGCGCGGCACAGAGCTAGAAACTTATGCTGCCATCTCCGTGTCCTTCGCGCATGCGCCTCTATAGTACTGTTTTTAATATTAAAAACACAAAGTATTCCACTTACATAAGTGCCTTTGTTTGTGAGCATTCAGACCACCCTGGGTCATATGGTCAGACAATGATGTTCACAGCATCTGCTCCGCGGACGACACAGCATGCACTGGGCTAAATGAAGTTGTCTTCCACTCTGGATGTCATCAACAAGGGTCACTTAGTAATCACTGATTCACCCAACGCGTGTTTCCACTGCAAAGTCTTCCTCAGGGGCTCATCTAACTTCCTTCTATGTTTCCCTCCCTTAAATAACCCCCCGCATTAATTTTCAAATTACGGAGCGTCATACATGACGTCACTACGTTCGGCGTCACGCAACGCATCACGTGATGCGTCATCACGCATCTATTTGCATGTTCTATATGTCATAATTTTATAAAGTCCTGAAGTATACTGGCTTATGCAGCCCTATGTTTAACATACAAATCCTCCAACGTCACGTGACCGTCAACAACTCCAAACTTTATAGAGTCCTGACATGAACATTTTCTACAACTAACAGGTACAAGTTAATATGGAAAAACAACACTATACAATAGGTTGAATTAACGAAGCGTCATGAGTGACGTCATTGCGCACGATGTCCCATAGCGCATCCTATGAGATAATATGCACTTAAATGCCATCTGGCATACTGTAACAATCAAAAATACAAAATAAATGACTTTCATCATAAAAAATGGGAATTACTCCAACAATTTAAAGTTTATACATCTAAATGAATTCTAACATAGCATTAACTAAAATTGAATTAAACAAATTTAGTGACTATCATTATTACAAATATGATGCCATATATAAACACAGTATTATACATTCAACATAAAAAGTCACAATACCATGGGCGTACTTTATATAAAATAAAATATTAATTATTCCTGTGTCAGTACAAGTGCCTTTCATTAGATGGACTTGCACAAATGTTGACAGAGGGATGATTCAACCCTTTCTACATAACATTAATTGTTGATGAATCCAAGGTGGAATATATCTAAAAATAGAAATATAATAATTAGACATAAAAAAGGTTAACAGTTATCAATGACATTCCTAGGAATTTAGAGAGTATAATTATATTCTAAACATCAGGTTAAGAATGCGTTTATGTCAAAATCAACATTTAAACCTCTTGGTTGTAACATTCTCAACCTATGAATCCAAAAGGATTCTCTCCTGTATAATGACTGAATTATGTTTCCTCCCCTCCAGTGGGCTAATGTTTGTTCAATACCCATATATTTAAGTCCGGAGGGATCAGAATGATGACATTGTTTAAAATGGAGAGACACATTATGTGTTTCTAACCCAAAGCTAATATTACGTATGTGCTCTAGTATTCTCACCCTTAAAGGGCGGATAGTTCTTCCCACATACTGATAATTGCAGGGACAAGTCAGAATGTACACTACAGTACATATGTGCTTTTGCAATTGATAAATCCTTTCATCTTTATAATTTCTTTTGTATTAGTAGAAATAAAAGTATCAGTTTTGTCAACCCCAAATCTGCAAGCCTTGCATTTATCGCACTTAAAGAACCCTTTAGGTTTTCCAGGTAACCATGTTTTATTATCAGTAATTGAGCCTTTTCTTAAGGCACTCGGAGCTATATTATCTTTTAAATTGTTTCCTTTTGTAAAGACCACCTGTAGATATTCTGGAAGGTAGTCTTTCAAAATAGCATCTTGTTTCAGAATATGCCAATGTTTACGGATAATGGTATGAATTTTGCCTGATTCTCTATGAAACTGTGTAATAAAAGGTATAAAGTTATTACTAACTTGTTTCTTTTTCGGAATGTCTAATAGACTTACTCTATCTTGTTTTAGAGCTCTATTCTTTGCTTCTTGTATTATAGTTGGATCATAATTTTTTTCTTTAAATCTTTGTTCCAAGATTTTTGCTTGATCCTGAAAGATGTCAACCTCTGTACAGTTTCTTCTTATTCTTTGAAACTTTCCAAAGGGGACACCCCTCAGCCAATTCTTATGATGGCAACTAGAGTCAAGGATAAAACTATTACAGTCTATATTTTTAAAGTGGGTCTTTGTTTTAATTCTTTGATCTTCTATATATATATCAATAGGTCCAAAAATGGAATAGACAATGAACTGTGTGTTTCTGTGAATGCTAAATTATAGTTATTCACATTGATGTAAGCTACAAAGTCCAGCAAAAGAGATTCTGCTCCATCCCAAATGAAAATGATGTCATCTATGTAGCGCCGCTATAGGACAAGGTCTGCACCATAGGGGTTATGATTGTAAATAACCTCCTCCTCCCAGTTTCCCAGGAAGAGGTTAGCATAACTTGGCGCAAACCTCATACCCATGGCAGTGCCACATATCTGCAAATAAAATTCGTCTTCAAACATAAAGAAATTATGAGTAAGAATATACTTTATACTCTCTATAATAAAATCTACCTGAATTTGATCCAATTTCTTACTATCCATCAAAATAATTTTGATTGCATCACAACCTTGAGAATGATTGACCCAGGGTGGTCTGAATGCTCACAAACAAAGGCACTTATGTAAGTGGAATACTTTGTGTTTTTAATATTAAAAACAGTACTATACTATTTTTGCTTTTCCTTTTTTGTATATGGATTTCCCCCCCTCTCTATGGATCTGGAGTACCTATCTGGAGACAAAGGTTGGTAACTTCTAATAACCACAACGCTTTCATATCACGTTACACACGTGAGTGCAAATTTTATAGAGCTTTCAAAATTGAAATCATTTGTTGGGGTTGACAATATTGCACTATTTTGTGTTTCTACTTTCTTTCCATGTCCTGATGTGATTTACGCACCTGTTTCTCCTTCGTTTGCTGTTTGAATTTGGTTTGAATTCTACGTCGGGAGCTGCACTCATTAAGGTAGTATACCATCTGTGTTATTTGATTTATAAGTAATGTTATTTGCGCTTGTTTATTTCTTCACTATTGTAAAGAAATATGGCCTGAAATCTTAACCCTATGTAAGAAGTGAGTGTGTATTCCTAGGAGCCATATTTTTTTTATTGTCGTACATTTTTAAGTTGAGTGATTTATGACAATTGTACCTGACATAGAAGAAAGTTTTGCTTATGTGCTGCAAACAAATTCAAATTCAAAAACACTTTTGTGCTTTAGACTGAAATTTAAATTGGCTCATATTTGAAATGCAGATGAATAGAGCATAAAAAAGGTACTTTGACAGTAAGGGCATCTGCCGAGTCACTAAGCTGTCTGAGGCAATTATATTATGTAATGTTTATCCGTATTTATTAAGAATAAATAAGAAAACCTGAACAGAGCCGTTTTGAGCCTTCCCATGAGTTCCGTATCAAAAATCATGTTGGAAGTTACCATGCTCCAGGACGCCACTCCAGTTTTGTCTACTGTATGTACAGGCAAACTAAAGGAGTTAAAGGAGGGTCACCATTGGTGCCCCAAGGTGGTTTCAAAACGTGTAAAATGGAAATAGTGTGAGAAATGTTAGCACTGTTATCTGTAGGTTTATGTGCCTCTTTCTGATTTTTATTCCTCTTAAGCGTTTTCACTGCTCCAGAGCAATCACACGCAAGTGATGCAAATTCTAGAACATCTGACATTGCTTAGCGCCAGCGATCTGATCCCTTATGCCGAAGTGCTCACTGCTAACATGAGCCAGCTACTGAATGTTGGCGTCCCACGCAGGATCCTGCAGACTATCAACAAGCTCTGGATGACTTTGAACACAGTGATGCCAAGAAGGTAACCTCCATAATCATTTAAAACCAGAGACAGAACATGAAACACAGACAGAGCTCAGTGCTACATCCATTAACACAGATACACGGTACAGTACCTATATATATATATAGATATATATATGTCTGTGGGTGGTTTTCTGGGTATGCACCTTAACCCAGGTTGTGCTCAAAGCTGTGACCATGCAGCAAGCTTAAGCCTATAGGGAACCATGTTAAAAATGGTTATTGAGGCAAAAAGTTGTATTTGCATATTTGCTTTCCTGTGGAGGGTTTTTGTCACTTTTTTTACTCACCATAACTTAACTCAGTATTATTGTTTAGCCTATCCCATAGCCTCTCTTGCATTCCCAGTAAAATCAACCCCACACTGATGAGACCCATCAAGGTCGAAACAGCTGTCTGTGGGTGGTTTTCTGGGTATGCACCTTAACCCTGGCTGTGCTCAAAGCTGTGACCATGCAGCAAGCTTAAGCCTATAGGGAACCATGTTAAAAATGGTTATTGAGGCAAAAAGTGACACTGTGTGCTCATTTGAATGTCATTTCCCAGAATCCCTTGCTGCAGTGGAAGTGCTGTATGCTGGGTGATAATGGGGAAAGGCGGGGTTGCAGACCTGCCTAAGACATCCAGATGAGCATACAGTTGTATTTGTATATATATATATATATATATATATATATATTACTATATATTTTTGAAAGCATTGTATGTATGTATGTTTCCCTGGTGTGTTCCCTGTCCCTAGCGGCAATCTCATTGGTCCCTTGGCCCACCCACCCCCGCACCTCTGGTTGGCCTGAGGCGGAGTGACGACACACACACACACCTCTCTCTCTCTGTCCTCTCCCACCCCCATCACACTCACCTCCCCCCCTCAGCTCCCCCCCCCGGTGCTCCGCTCAGCTCCCTGCTCAGCTCCCCCCCGGTGCTCCGCTCAGCTCCCCCCCGGTGCTCCGCTCAGCTCCCCCCCGGTGCTCCGCTCACCTCCCCCCCGGTGCTCCGCTCAGCTCCCCCCCGGTGCTCCGCTCAGCTCCCCCCCGGTGCTCCGCTCAGCTCCCCGCTCAGCTCCCCCCCGGTGCTCCGCTCACCTCCCCCCCGGTGCTCCACTAACCTCCCCCTCAGTGCTCCGACAGGCAGTGGGCAGGCAGCCTGCAGATGCCACGCGGGGTGCCTAAGATGGCGGCGCCCGGAAGGACCCCCTTCCTCCCTCGAGGTGACGTGTGTGTGTGTGTCTCACTCTGTGTCACTGTGTGTGTGTGTGTGTGTGTGTGTGTGTGTGTGTGTGTGTGTGTGTGTGTGTGTGTGTGTGTGTGTGTGTGTGTGACAATGTGTGTGTGTGTGACAATGTGTGTGTGTGTGCGTGTGTTACACTGTGTGTGCGTGTGTTACAGTGTGTGTGTGTCTGTGTGTGTGTGTGTGACACTGTGTGTGTGTGTGTGTGTGTGTGTGTGTGTGTGTGTGTGTGTGTGTGTGTGTGTGTGACACTGTGTGTGTGTGAGTCACTGTGTGTGTGTCAGACACTCCGGAGCTACGCATGGAGGGGGTCCCGTCCACTGTCCCCCTCCCGTCCACTGTCCCCCCTTCCCTCCCATCCACTGCCCCCCCTCCCGTCCACTGTCCCCCCCTCCCATCCCCTGTCCCTCCCCCCCTCCCCTCCTCCTGTCCACTGTTCCTCCCCCCCTCCCCTCCTCCTGTCCACTGTTCCTCCCCCCTCCCCTCCTCCTGTCCACTGTCCCTCCCCCCCTCTCCTCCTCCTGTCCACTGTCCCTCCCCTCCTCCTGTCCACTGTCCCTCCTGTCCACTGTCCCCCCCCTCCCCTCCTCCTGTCCACTGTCCCTCCCCCCTCCCCTCCTCCTGTCCACTGTCCCTCCCCCCTCCCCTCCTCCTGTCCACTGTCCCTCCCCTCCTCCTGTCCACTGTCCCTCCCCCCTCCCCTCCTCCTGTCCACTGTCCCTCCCCCCTCCCCTCCTCCTGTCCACTGTCCCTCCCCCCCTCCCCTCCTCCTGTCCACTGTCCCTCCCCCCCTCCCCTCCTCCTGTCCACTGTCCCTCCCCTCCACCTGTCCACTGTCCCTCCCCTCCACCTGTCCACTGTCCCTCCCCCCTCCCCTCCTCCTGTCCACTGTCCCTCCCCCTTTCCCCCCCCCCCTTTTTCCTAGCAGGAAATTTAACTCACGGGCAACGCCGGGTCTCCCAGCTAATATATATATATGTATATGTATATATATATATATATGTATATATATATATATATATATATGTATATAAAGATATATATATATATAAAGATATCTTTTGAATAAAATTGTCTTTTAGTTTAACCCTTTGGCCAAAATGTTGTAAGCCCTTGAGCCCCTCCAAGGCAAACCACATCTCAAGAGGCCTAACACTAAAATAAATTCTTAATAACCTGTACATTACCAGGAAGAGTGATTTATAATAAATCTGTCAAAATTAGTTGCATAGTTCTAAGTCTGATTGAAGCTCTTATTAACCTGTACATTACCAGGAAAAGCACTCTGTATTAGATTTGTCACAATCAAACTGTATGCAGGTTCCCATGAATGTGGAGGTGAAATGGAGTGGGCTTTTAACCATTTAAAAGTGGGAGGGACGGGGCGTGTCCAGGACGCCAACGAGGATGGTCGCGTGAGAAGAGAGCTCCGCCGACCCTTGCATATAAACCTATCTAAAAGCGCCTTCCCCCCCAATTCCTGGCCCCAAAAGTGTTGCCCCCAACGGACCAGATAAGCAGGCATGGCCAGCAAACAAAAAGCGCAGCCCGCTCAAGGGGTAAAGAGCTTTTTTTTCCCGCCGCAAAGGAGCACAGAAACAGCTCCGAAAATCCAAGATGGCGCCGGCACGAGGCTCTAAACAACAGGCCGCAGACCGAGACCGGTGAGAAACAACACAAAGCTCAGAGGCGGCCCTCACCAGGGACTATATGCAAGAGCTGATGACAAGTACTGTATGCTAGATAAACTGCACGTCTCAATTCAAAATGACCTGAAAGCAGCCGTAACAGAGCTGAGACAAGATATCACGGGTCTCATTGAGCGTACCTCCGCCCTAGAAACCAAAATGGAGGAGACCCTCCAGACGCAGACAGCAGCGGACGACGAGATATTCACACTAGGGCTGGAGATCAGCAGCTTGAAAGACCACCTGGAAGATCAAGAGAACCGCGACAGGCGGCAGAATATCAGGATACGCGGAATACCTGAAGCGATCCTGCCAGATCAGCTGCAACACCATCTCCTGGATTTCTTTTCCACACTGTGCGAGGACCTGGATACAAAGGACCTAGAAATGGACAGAGCCCATCGAGCTCTTGGACTGAGATCCGACGATCCAAACAGAACCAGAGATGTTATAGTTCTCCTCCACTGGTACACAGTCAAAGAAAAATGAATGGTGGCCTGCAGGAAGAAAGAACCCCTCACATTCCAAGATGACCATCTGCAGGTCTATAACAACATGGCGAAGCTCACGGTCAACAAAAGGAAGGCGCTGAAGCCGTTGACCACAATGTTAAGAGACAACGGTATCAAATACAAATGGGGATTTCCATTTAAATTAATCGTGAACAAGAACGGAAAATTTCACGCCATTAGACACCCTGCGGAGATGTCCCGCTTAGCCAGGGCGGTGGGTTTGTCCCCCCCCCAACGTGGAATACGGACTTTCCTAATTCCCAGGGCCAGGAGAATGAGGGCCCTCCGATAAGGGCCTCAGAACGTTTGGCAGGCCAAAAACAACAAAGAAAATAAACTAAACTAAAATGAGGGGGGGGGGGGAACTAAAAGAAAGAAAGTTTAACTCACCTGTGTGATCCTGTTTCCACTTCCAAGTTGTTGCATCGGTGCACTCAAGAGGGCCTAGTCACGTTGACGGCAGATATCCTGTGGGCACAGTGAAAACCAACTATAGCAAGATGAAGGAGACAAAAGTCCAACGCCATAGAGGTTCTACAAAGCAGGCAAGGGAGAGGGAAGCTGCTCAGCCGCCGGCAAAGAAGCCTGACCTCCTCCGCTCCCTAATCTACAGATGTCAACACCCAGGAGTACCCCGCCGCACCAAAGAAAGAAGAAGAGAGAGCCGCCGACACAACCGTTCCCCAACTAAAGCCCCGGAACAGCCGATCAGACCGCACCGATACAGAGGGGGGGGGGAGACGGGAGGCAGGGGCCGCCAAAATAAAGAGTGAGAGTTTGGCAGAGAAGGCTCCATCACCCCTCCTTCCTCCATCTTCCCCCCCACATGACGCGGCGTTTCACGAGCACCTACGGCAGACAGGTGTGGGATTAAGGTTGTTCGTCCCGGGGAGGACCACCGAGACTGGCTACACCAGGTACCGGGTGGGAACCCCAACGGAACTATGAGTACACTACCCCTGTAAGAGTGGCCTCTATAGCCAAAGGGGAAAGCTCCCTCACAAAACAGCCTCTGACTTTCTAAGAGCCTATGCGACGACCAAGAACATAGACTGTGAGCAACAGTATATATCTGCTATACCTTCGGGAAAACATTGTCCCCAGAATCAGACTGGGCCCGAGAGTGACACCAGTTCTCCCAGTTATAAAAGTTAATGTTGTTAAAGGAGTTATAGTTGACAAGAATCTATCCCCCCCTCCTCCCATCCCCCCCAGACCCTCACTGCAAAGATCAAAAAGTTAATGGTAATAGCTAAGCTATCGATATGATTACACTCAACATGAGAAATCAATAGAGAAATGTGTTACCAATCACATCACAGGGTTCTAAACCATGCGTTTGTCCACACTGTGATGTATAACGAATCGGACTGAAAATGTACCTGCTGCCCTGTATACAATTCAGCCCCCCCGCCCCCACTAGCACGAACCCGCCTCCAGCATAACTAAATTATGTTTAAATCGCCATATACCATCCTAAACCCCCCTCCCTCCCCCCCCCCCAGATACCAACGGAAAAGATCAAAAGGGTTACGTCAACTGTCAAGCAATTGATATGACCATACTCAGCAAAAGAAACTAAAAAGGCATTTGTCACTAACCACATCGCAGGGTTCAATCCAGAGGCAGAGTGTCAAGTGATTAGCCGCACTGTGATGTCTAATGAAACGGACAGAAACGACATCTGCTGCCTGGTACATTATCCAGCCTCCCCCCCTCCCCTCCCACCGATCCTCATAGCAAAGATCACAAGGGTTATGCTTACTGATATGCTATTGATACGACCACACTCAGCAAGAGAAAATAAAGAGGCATGTGTTACTAACCACAATATGGTCCAATTCAGATGCTGAATGTCTTGTGGTTATCCACAGTATTATGTACAACGAAATATATGACATGAAACAGTAAAGGTAAATGCTGTCCTAAATGTAAATGTATATCCTGTTCCCACCCCCTCCGCACCCCCCCCCCCCCGCACCCCCTCCACCCCCCCCCTCCACCCCTCCTCCCGTCCCTTAGGCAGAAAACACACGTTTTAAACCACCTAGTGATATACTAGGCCGATATGACTCCCAATCACCCCCCCTCCCCCCCCCCCCCCACATCCCCCCCCTTTTTTTCCCCCCTCCCCCCCCCCCTCACCTCTCCCCCTCCCTCCCCCCCGCCCCTCCCACCGACCCCCATGATGATGAACAGAACGGCTATGCAAACTGCAATGGTAAAAGGAGCATGACCATGATCAGCAAGATAAACTAAAGAGGCATATGTTACTAAACACAATGCAGGGTTCAATTCAGATGCGGATTGCTTTGGGTTCATCCACACTATGATGCATGATGAAACATATGATATGAAACAGTAACTGTATATGCTGCCCTGCATGTAAATGTACATACAATTGCCCTCCTTCCCCTCCCACCCCTCCCCCCCCTCCATCAGGTAGAAAACATACGTTAAGACATCTAGCGATATACTGTACTAGGCGAAAGGACTCCCAACCATCCCCCTCCCTCACCCTTCTCCCTCTCCCCCTCTCTTCTTCCCCCTCTCTCTTCTAGTCTTCTCCTTACTCCACAAAGATACCACCCTGGATATCCCAAATACGGGCACGAGAAAAGAGGGGAAGGTGCCCAGTAAAGACATCAGAGGGTCTGGACCCCTCTGATGCCCTCCTGTAGTTGACCGCCGGAACCACCCCTGATGGGTTCTCTAGCCCCATATGCCGGTCGCCGAGGGACCTGGCGACCACACTGTTAGGTTCCGGAAGGGACCCAACTCACCTCTTTCAAGAATCCGCTGACACTGTCCCAGCGGATTTCCACCCCACCCTCTCCTCCCCCCTCCCACCCGCCCTGTCACCTCAGTATACCCGGATTGTCCCGCAAAAATAATACACATAAGTTTGCTGGGACACTGTAAGCGCCACCAAGAT
>NC_134485.1:151147547-151177394 GCF_040206685.1 Ascaphus truei | reverse complement strand
ACGAATGGTAGAATAAAATGGCCCTTACCGATAGAGGAGACAAAGACCAAAATATCCCCCCGCCCCCCACCCCCCCCCGGGAAACTGAGTCAGACGGGACTCCCCCCCCCTCCACTCCTCTCTCTATCCCCCCCCTCTCTCTTTCTGTTTCTTCCCCCGCTTGCAACACAAGGGAAGAAAGGTGTAAACAAAAGAAAAATCTGTATTAGGCCAAAATATGTATGTAACCATATAAACTGTATTAATATATTACTGCCTAATGAAATTTTTTTGTAAAAGTGGGAGGGAGTGAGCTTCAAAACTGGGAAGGAGGAGCCACCCTCCAAATCAGCCAGGACCAGCTGAACAGAACTGCAAAACATACAGAACCCCAATAAGCTCATATTGAACCCCCAAAACAACCATGTAACAGGGGACTTATCCCTGTTCAGTAATGTTCCTTTAATCTAGCAGTGTGGTAGTTAATTACTAAACACCACCTGCCTGATTAGAATGTTTACAAAAAGCCTGCCTTTGAGACAGGAAGTGACTGACTCCTTAGCTCTGACTGAGAGCTGACCTTTGGAGACACCACAATGTCTTGAGCTCTGCCAGCCACACAGCAGAGCTGATTGAAAGACACCCAATAAGACTTCTAAACCTGGATGCTGATATTTTTCTGTGCACGCACGGGTGCGGTTCCAGGAGAGCAGAGAAGCTTACTCTACAGCTGATAAACAGATAAGACTTTCATTATTAAGAGACTGCTTATATCTGCTTATTTTCATGCTATGTGTTTGGTATGGGAGAAATGCTTAACTAATGGAGATGTGAACTAATTGCAAGGATTTCACTAGAAATACTCCCAAGTGAATAGAAGCTTTGTTCCCCCCTGTGTTTGGATAATTTCCTGATGAAAAGGAAAAGGCACAATAAAGCCTATTATAATTTCACATTATAACGACTCCAATTGTGTACCTCTGTGAACGTCCGTCTACAAACCACAATATATATATATATATATTACTAAAAAGGAGGGAGAGTAGGGTCAAAAAGGTGCACTCAAATGCTGAATTATGAAAAATAGAAATGGACTTTATTAACAAAGAGTATAAAAAACACAAAAGACAGACCCACACAAATCACATGTCAGATCGCTATGCGACACAACGTAAAAACATCAAAGAGGTACAATTGGTCTGATAAGAGCCAAAGCAGGGTAACAATATATCATTACAAATATAACATAACAGAACTAGGGGAAAAATATTTCTCCCCAAGTAATGTTTACTGAGATCGGCCGATCCAGAACAAGAGTAGCAATGAATATAAATGGTAAGTAGATACAGACCACAAGAAAAAGATTGGATATATATTGTAGTAAATATACATAAACCTCTTAATGATGATGAGAGATAGTTAGGCACATAGCTAGAAATACATAAAGTTGTGACCCTTAAATGGGCTGTAAATCAGCTGAATAAAGTGATGCCCAAATTGAGCTGCACATGTAAGATAAGTAGCAGCAGTTAGATCTATAAAGTGCACTGGTAGCGCTCATATAAAGTCCCGGAAGAAGCCTTTTTGGCGAAACGGCCGTAGGAGCAGAGCTGTGACAGCACCCCTCCATCCTGTGACCCGTGTGCCTTACCATACTGCGTGAGACTTTCCTCCGTTTTACTGCTGATGTCCCACTGCAAGACTTTGGTCTTTATCATCTGATTCTCCTGCTGCCTGACTGAGTAACGCTGGTATTTATCACTGGATTTCCTCAGTGCTTTGTGCACACCACACACAGCAGTGCTCTATGTCCCTGTGTTATTCACACACCACCACTGCTCATTATTTTTGAGCTCTGTATCTCAGGGGACTTTATATGAGCGCTACCAGTGCACTTTATAGATCTACCACTGCTGCTACTTATCTTACATGTGCAGCTCAATTTGGGCATCACTTTATTCAGCTGATTTACAGCACATTTAAGGGTCACAACTTTATGTATTTCTAGCTATGTGCCTAACTATCTCTCATCATCATTAAGAGGTTTATGTATATTTACTACAATATATATCCAATCTTTTTCTTGTGGTCTGTATCTACTTACCATTTATATTCATTGCTACTCTTGTTCTGGATCGGCTGATCTCAGTAAACATTACTTGGGGAGAAATATTTTTCCCCTAGTTCTGTTATGTTATCTTTGTAATGATATATTGTTACCCTGCTTTGGCTCTTATCAGACCAATTGTACCTCTTTGATGTTTTTACGTTGTGTCGCATAGCGATCTGACATGTGATTTGTGTGGGTCTGTCTTTTGTGTTTTTTATACTCTTTGTTAATAAAGTCCATTTCTATTTTTCATAATTCAGCATTTGAGTGCACCTTCTTGACCCTACTCTCCCTCCTTTTTAGTCATATTATTCCTTTGGGTCGGTAGCACCACCAGAGGGTTACCTTTTACCTTGACCTCTGGTTAACTGATTATTTAATCACACAAGGGTGATTTGATTGCGGCATCTATTGTGTGTTCCATATATATATATATATACATATATATATATATATATATATATATATACAGTGTTCGACAAAACTATACATTTGCTCGCCCCGGGCGAGTGGATTTAACCCCCGGGCGAGTAAATATTGGCCCAAGCAGCACACGTTTGGTACTAGGTGGCGAGTAGATTTTTTTGTGTGGCGAGTAGATTTTTTGGTGATTTGTCAACCACTATATATATATATATATATATATATATATATATATATTATATATATATATATATATATATATATATGCGTATAGGTGTCAGAGAGGAGTGCTACTGAGCATGGCAATATATATTTAAAATCAGAGACAGAACATAAAACACAGACAGAGCTCAGTGCTGCATCCATTAACACGGTACCTCCATAATCACACAGGTTCAAAGTGTGCTGGCTTGCAGCTTCATGCAAAAAATTTAATCATGCCTTTGGCAAATGCTCTGCTTCCATACTTTCTTTACTTATTTCATTTTCATTATTTTTTATCATATTGGAGTCTGGAAATTTTGCTTGACTCATATTTTCCTGTATTAGAATTGGGGTTTGAACAGTTGCTTTAGGTATTATAATAGAGAGATAAAAGAACAATGTTCTATAAATCAGTGCTACCAATATATAATGAAAAGTTTCAACATGTATATGTTGAAATAGATAGATATACCTTATATTACTTTGTAATTTTACACTACACTTTGTGTGTACACACACATGTTTAAGTACCCATACTTGTTTATTCAATCCATACTAATACAGTCCATATTGCTCAGTAATTTTTTACAGCATTTTAGAAATGTATAAAATTAATGGTTATTGTATATCTCATAAATATCTAATAGAGATATTATATAAATATATTATTGGTATACCCCATCTGTTCTGAGGCTTTTCATTATGCATGAACAGATCTAATCTCTCTCATTCATGTTCCTTATGGTAACATTTATTTTTGTTGATTTTATTTTTCGTTATTTGATTCAACTTTTTCATTTATGTTTTACATGTTTTTTATGGCTCAGTATGAGCAATGTTTGGATGATGTCTGCCCCTCCTGGGTGGTGACATTGCAGAACTTCATTATTTTTTTGGCGCTCACAGTGTACTCGGCCATTTACAAAAGAGACCTTACAATACAGGGAAATATAATACAATAAGTGCAGTAAATGAAATCCCTGCCCCAGAGAGTTTACAATCCAAGTGGTATGTTGGGAGACTTTCAGACAGCAGGTGGGGGAGTAAGTGCAGTAGATGGCAGTGCTTGGCCGCAATGGTTGGTAGGTGTGAAGCTGCATGGCATATACAGAGTGAGCGAGTTAAACAGGTATGGGGTAGCACGGGAAAAAAGGTTAAGGCAAGAGAACGCATCAGTTGTGGAAAGCAGACCCTTATAAGCGCGCATGAGACGAGCAACAACATAACAGACGAGTGAAGAGTCTCGAAGTTAAGAAAAATAACTTTGTAGGTGATCTTAAACTTGGTGGGATTTTTTTTTTACTTGTTTTTTGTCTTCAACCAAATTCTTAATTTGTAACAACTTATTTTTTATAGCAGTAGTTCCCAACCTTTTTTTTAGATTGAGTAACCCCTGCCAGAAAATATTTGTTCTGTGAACTCCTAGTTAATATATCTTATGTCTAATCATCAGGCTTTTGCTAACAAAACAGTTTGAACATATCCCAGGTAGTATAGTGTCCTGAGCTTAGTATATAGGTAGACATATAGTCCATTTATCGATGCAACAGAAAACATTTCACAGGTAGGTAATGCCATAAAATCTTCTTAATGTACCTTTAATGAGTGAGCAAATTGTATTGATCCTTGGAGTATTATGATATATTTTGATGTATATTGCTCAAGTATAATGAGCATAGATAGTATTCGTAGCATTGAGTGCATGTAGCTCAGTATATAGTAGTCGCCTTGAATGATAGGCTAATCTAAAGTGGGATTTATGGAGTACTGGGGGGGACACAACAACCCAACGGTAAAGTGCACCCCTTTTCACCACCACACTTAGATGAACCACTTAGAGCATAAAGGCTATACAAATCTATCTAGAACAATAGAAATCCAGGGATAACTCACTGTTAGTGGAGGCTCAACAGAGCATGCATCCAATGCAGGTTAAAAATAAAGCTCATCTGTTTCTTTTTGGCGTGCATCCAGCTTGATAGTAGATAACAGGAGAAGGTAGCCTCATATAGGCAGGGTATGATGTAAGCGAAAACGGCACACCAGTAATAACAAATCCAATTTATTAAGTGACTAAGAGAGACATCACAAAAATAGAGCAGAGTAGTTCACTCTGACGTTTTTCGGGCTTAGCCCTTTGTCAAAGGGGAACACACGCTTTAAAAAGCCCCAATCATGAGTCAAATAATAGTCAATTACTGTGGGAGCTTCCAAAGTCACACTCCACAATGCCCTGCTGCAGTGGATGCAAAGCATTGTGGGGAGTGAATTTGGAAACCCCTGCTGTAATTAACTGCTATACCACACACGCAAAGGTTCATTTTGGGGACTTGCCAAGTGTGTAGTCTCTGCACAGGGTCAGAAACACCTGGGATCCACCATTACATTTTGAGTGGGCAAACCCCTGTAGTCTTATCACAAACGCCTATTTGGGAATACCTGATTTAAAAGAACAGTTTTGATACATATATAAGAGTGAAACAGTAAAAATTAACCTAGTAACTAAGAGACAGAATTGTATGGCCTGTTAAGTTTATTTGCACCACGATTATTACCATTCACGTGAATAAGTATGCAGTGATGTTTTGGGTTAGCATTCAGCTGCTAAGAGCTCTGTTGTTCTTCCCACCCACCAGATTGTGGATGATGACTGTGAATGCACTACAGCCTTCACTGAAGTTAGTTCGGCAGCATAAGTACACACAAAATGATCTGATGATTGACCCTCTAATTGTACTAAGATGTGATGCAAGAATTCAGAGGTAAGTATTCGCATGCATCATTCTGAGGGACTGTCCAATCCTGCAGCATGCTTATGAATAACTAGGGACACTGACATTAATATATATTTATATGTGTGTTGCCAGGTGCCCCCCACAGATGGATATCACTCTGCACATGCTGAATGGCTACCTCTTGGCTTCCAAGGCTTACTTGAACTCTTACCTCAAGGAGACAGCAGATCAGGATATTAAGCCATCACCGAATAATCTAGTGGGTTTAGCAGGCCAGGGAGAAGCTATGGAGGTCACTAGAGAAGAACTGAAAAATGCACTCCTTGCTGCTCAGGTGGGCCTCTTCATCATGCAACCACATGGGTTAACCGGGAGGTACCTAATGCTTGAAAAATATTTAAACTTTCTTAGCGAGGGGCATTGTTAGATACCGTTAGTGTGAGTATTTGTGTTCAGATCATTTGTAAATAGGTTAACAGTAACTTGTGTTCATGCCTATATATACATTTGACAACAGTTGAATACAGTTGAACACTAAGGAGTCCTATGCCTCTTTGACTTTTATCATAAAATAACAATGGAGTATAGCTGCACGTTTCAAAGGTGTTAGTAGACCACAAATAAAGACTTTTGAGTGAAGTTCTCAGTTTGTGCATTGATTTCTATCTTGTGCATATGCTGCTGTTATAGTAAGAAGCACTAGGCTATCATGTTATTGTCTTGTCAGTATTATTATTTTTTCTTTCCTATAAATTATCCAACAACGTATTGTAGTAGGAGTTAAACTGTAACATGTTGTGTTCCCCTGGTCATTAACATGCCATATTCTTGTTTTCTGTTAGGATAGTGCTGCTGTACAGATCTTGTTAGAGATTTGCCTTCCTACAGAGGAGGAGAGAGATCAGGACTCTGCAGCTTCTCAGCAGGTGGAAGGAGAAGAGAGTCTGCTGTGTAACCTCAGAGAGGTGCAGTGCCTCATCTGCTGTTTGCTGCATCAGATGTTCATCGCTGACCCCAATATTGCTAAACTGGTGCATTTTCAGGTATGTTTCACTATTGGCATTTAAATATGTGCTCTGCAAAAGTAGCACAAGCCTCAAACACCAAAGTTGTATTACAATATTGATACACTATATGATACAAACTCAATGAGGCATTGTGGGTCGTAAATTAGACAAGTGTGTTGGCTCCAGTGTCTATAGTCCATTAATTGCATAGCACACTGTTAAAGGAAATATTTATTGCATTTATGATATGTTCCATAGCATTATATTCTTTGCATAAATTATTACTAACTAATGATACTAGGTTTCTGTTGGCCTCCACTTTCTTTAGTCACTTTAGTGGACAATCCACAGTGTTGAGGCAAAAGCCTATTTAGAGATAATTCTAGCTATGCCTCACTTAAAGATTGTTAACGATTACATTTCCAAAAAGTGTTTGGCAGTTTAAAATAAAAAAATAAAAGTATATTATTACCTTCAGGACACTCATCAAACTGTCTTATATTTGCCTCAATGGTGAGGACTATGTTATTTTTAAATTACTGTAAGTGAAATGTAATGCTTATTATATGTGATAAATAGATTTGTAAGTAATTGTTTATCTTCTTGCCTTTTTATTGACACAGGGCTACCCATGCCAATTGTTGCCACTGACTGTTGCTGGAATTCCATCAATGCACATCTGTTTGGATTTTATCCCAGAGCTCATAGCTCAGCCTGAACTAGAAAAGCAGGTAACTTTTAAAGTTTTAATCAATTCCACCCTTTAAATCGCTTTAGTGCTGTAGATACCCAGCACTGAATAGGTTAAACATGAACGAAATATAAATCTGTTTTACTTATTGCTGTATACCTACACACATGGTTCTCAGTTTTTCGTCAACACTTCTTCCCTAGCATCAGGGGGGATCTCCCATGCACTGCAGCAAATAGTGGGGATACTTTATTGGATCAGCACACTAACTAGATGTGCCGGGAATGCCACCTAATAATATATATATGTATGTATGTATGTAGCGGGTGTACCCCTAGGGTACTATAACTACTGGTACTGCTGTCACCTGTGAGGCTAACAAGAGGCCTGAACCTCCGCCACTGGGAGCCTGGGGTGTACTTACACTCGGTGCAGCACCTCCACTGATGAGGGATCCCAACGTGGTGGGAGTGTTCCCTTATCAGACTTATCATACAGTAAATACACACAATGGAATGAAACAGTATTTACTGAGCATGTACTATCACTTAGGCAACTTATCAATGCATAACATCATTACATCAAAACATCAGAGTATCACCCCACATGTCAATCATGGCATCACATCACGTATCAGTCCTTGCATCACCCTTTTGTCCTTGGTGTATCAATGTGCCAGGGCACATAACCTCTGAGTGTCCACCAGCTATAAAGTTAATGTGAATGTGGGAGATAGCGCTTCCCTGTGTTGGGGCCCGTTGGTGCACTTAATATACTACCTTCCTGGTTATTGTCCTAACCAGGATAATCCTTGAATGATCAGCCGCTCCGCAACGTGATCCCACAGTGCGCTGCTCTGCTCTCTGCAGAACTGGATACACACGCTGACTCCCCAGGGGAGGGATCCCCAGCCGGATGATCCCTTTTCCAATAGTCTCTGCTATGGAGTCAGATCCTCTTTCAGCTACACGCTGTACTGACAGTCAGGCACTGTCCTGCGATATCTCTCTCTCTCTATGAGTTAAAGTGAAGGAGTCCCTGTCTTAAGGCAGTTCCCTACACCAAACAGTCAATTATCTACAGTGTCTCAGGGGACTAACTGGGCCCTGGGGGTATACCGCTGGCCTTGCCCCTGGAGCACTGCTCCGTGGACCTAACCTGCTCCCTCAGGTTCCTGGTCTTTACTCCTGACATCCTCTCCCAGCAGGCAGTAGTCTTTCCTTCCTGCAGAAGCAATCCAGCCACTCCATTGGCTCTCGTGAGTCATCAGGCAGCTTTCTCCCTAAGCATCATGGGAGTTGTAGTCTCTGAGCTGTCTGATTAGCATTGTGACCGCGTGCGCATAGGACACTGCGCCTGTGCGACTCTAATGGCCGCCGCGACTTTGCCCCACTCATGCGCAACCTTTCGGGGCTCTTCCTGGCCTTCGCTGCTTCTGCGCATACGCGACTCTGCGCTCGTGCGTGCGCACACCTAACATGGCGGCGCCCTGGGGCGAGAACTACCGGCAATTCTATTTGCCCTACATAACATACTGAGGGTAAGGAGGGGGGAAACGGGAAGCTCGGGGAGACCGGAGGGTACCTGGCTACATATATATATATATATATATATATATATATATATATATATATATATATATACATACGCGTAAGGCGGTTCGTTTCCCCAGCAAAGGCAAATGCATTAGCAGCACAGACTGACAGAGCGCAAGCCCAGAACCAGAAGCAACCTCATCTATTATCCAAGGATCATCTGGGGTTAATCGGCGGATCTCTTGGGTCTGCGACCATTCGACCGGGGGACTGAGTTTCCGGTGCACCGGCACCACTTCTGGTATCCAGTTTGGAGCAACCACACTTGCTGTGGATGAGTCACTGATCGTGAAGCCTTTCTTGCTGTGACGGAGACGAACAATTGAGTATTGCACTCAGACATGCTTGTTGTTATCCGACGTTTGTGAGTGCAACCATTGCAGTTTTTAAGAAGTTATTAAACTATCTAAGCTTTATTACACTGGGAGAGTGAGCTTCTCATATACAGTGTATGTATATATGTATGTATGTACATTATGTATGTGATACCATCCGGTATCTCTAGGTGCTTGAAGAGTGCAGTAAGTGTACTTTTCCAGCTCACAGAGAGTTAATCCTCACTGGAATGGCTAATGCAGCTACAGCCTAATTAATCAGCCTGGTCTGAATGAGGAAGTGTTTTAAAAGACATAGGAAGCTGCCAGACAGGATACTGTTTTCCACATAGAAGGGGGGGAGATAGAAGTTCTCCCCAGCTGCAGAAGCTGGTGTAGAGGACCTACAGAGGAGTTTCCCTGGACTCAACGTTCGGCTGAGGTCCCCAAGGAAGAAAGGAGGAGAGACCGTGCTGAAGCAGGAACGACTGCTCCAAAAAGGACTAAGATAAGCAAAACCCTTATTATTGTATGCAGAGACTATGTTACACTGTGCCATATGCCAGGGCATGTTCTTGGCTTGGGAACCAGCTTAGCTGGCCATGCAGTTAGTGAGGGCGAAAGCTATGGTGTAGTTAGCTTTCCCTAAATGGAATAGGTGTTTATTTTCTATGATTTGGTTTTCTTAAAGGGACAGTGCACCTGGAGTTTATTTGGTTGTGGCTAATAAACCACTACAGTTAAAGTTTCATACCGTGTCTAGCGTCTTACTGACCATGCCGCGAGGCCGTCTTGCCACAATTTATATATATATATATATATATATATACCAAAAAAAAGAAAGAAGCGCCAGTTCCGTACAATGAATAATATAAACTGGAATTTATTAATAACCAGAATAGTCTCAAGGACAATGCAAAACTGGTGTGTTTAAAAAGCAATATTGAAATGGTTAGCAGCAATATGCAAGTGACATATATGAGGAACTTGTGAGCGAGGAGGCAATTGATGGTAACACAAGTTATATGCAACTAATTTTGACAGATTTATTATAAATCATTCTTCCTGGAAAATGTACAGGTTATTAAGAATTTATTTTAGTGTTAGGACCCTTGAGATGTGGTCCGCCTTGGAGGGGCTCAAGGGCTTACAACACTTTGGCCAAAGGGTTAAACTAAAAGACCATTTTATTCAAAAGCTATCTTTATATATATATATATATATATATATATATATATATATATATATATATATATATATATATATATATATATGCACTGTACCGTTTACAGTATCTGTGTTAATGGATGTAGCACTGAGCTCTGTCTGTGTTTCATGTTCTGTCTCTGGTTTTAAATATATTGCCATGCTCAGTAGAACTCCTCTTTGACACCCATACGCATATATATATATATTGTGGTTATTTTGGGGGTTCAATATGAGCTTTATTGGGGTTCTGTATATTTAACAAATAATGTTAAGCAATAAAGCCAAAACAGAGTAACAGGGACTAAAAAGACTAGGGACAATAAGGTAACCAATAGACGATGTATCTGGAAAAAAAATGAGAGAGAGGAAAATATGGTGAAGTAAGCTTGTATTGAGCTTATGCGCAAAAGATAGATGTTACTTACAAAGTAGCAGATTTTTTAAAGCATGTAGGATACACAAGATCCTATCCTAACTGCTGTGCTGTATGTCGGCTTGTCTTGGCTCCACGTGGACCGCAGAGACTCCGCGCGCTATACCGGACACGTCCACAGCTGCCTCCAGTCTCTTCCTCACAGTCCCCCAAGTCCCGCGAGATTGCGGGGGCGACGTCAGCGTGATGTTAGATCCGTTGACAGGGTATAATGAGGGAATAATGTCCAGCAAAAGTAGAGTGCACGTGGATAATACCAATACTATCAATGCTGACAATCTGGAGATTAATGAGGACTAAAGTATAATAATATTAAAGCCTCCACCCTATGTGTTTCGTCTTAACACAAGACTTCATCAGGGGTATATGATTACATAAATTTGCAAAGTACATTTATAGGCGGAACTAGACCCCGATAGGTTAATTGGCTAACCAATAATATAAATCCTTGCAAACACATGTAAAAACATATAATGGATAACGAAAATACAATTTAAACCCATGGAAAATAAAACAACATTGTAATATGACAATCAATTTTAAACAAACAATTTTAATACAAAAATTCATAAAATGCAAGTATATAAACTACATTAATATGTAAAGCAAAGAATATAACATATCTAAATATTAATATATAAACAAATGTCTATTAAAAAAAATATTTTCGAGACAGATAATAACTAAAAAGACAGTCTGATAATTGAAATAGATATAAACTATAGGGCATCCCCATGCATGTGCAAACCTGCATATTTTACACCTGCATGCAGCAAACGGCAACATTTGTGTTACTGCATAAATGCTCCCAGGTCTATATCTGCATTGAGACCAAGTGGAACCAGCATTTTCATTGTATGGATCCACCTGGTCTCCAACTTGGAGATGGCATTAATATTATTGCCTCCTCTCCAACTGACAAATACCTTATCTATTCCGATAAACTGAATGCCCGTAGGGTAACAATTATGTTGTTCACAGAAGTGTCTAGATAAGGTGTGTTGTAAGAATCCTTTTTGAATGTTTGTGATGTGCTTAGCAAAGCGTAACTTCAACTTTCTGGTAGTGCGCCCTATATATTGTTTGTTACATGGTCACTGCACGAGATAAGCGATATTAGATGAATCACAATTAATAAAATGTTTTATATTGTATTTCATTCCTGTATGAGATGATGAGAAACTCCTAACCTGTTTAGAACTATGGGGGTCTAATTTACACATTTTCACCTAAGGCTTTGTAGAAGCCTTTAGTTTCCAAGAATGTACCTGTGGAAGTGACTTTGTAGGAGGGTTTGAGGCAGCTAGGTGCCGCATGTTTTTTAAAAGTATCAGCTTTAGTGAATAACACCTTCGGAATCGTTGGAAGATTAGACTGCAAGATGGGATCTTTTATGACAAAGGACCAATATATTCTAATGACTTTTTTGATTTGTGAAGCTAATGGATTATATTGAGTGATGAAGGGGACATTAATCTTATTTTGCAAATTGTCAGAATATCCAACCTTTTTTCCATTATATTTTAATAGGTCTTTCTGATCAATATTTTTTATTTTAGAGTATGCTTGATCTAATGTAGTTTTCTTTATTTGTCAAGCATAAATTCAACTTGTTGTTCAAACACGCTGTTATTAGTGCAATTATGCTTAACCCTTCTCAATTCTCCTTGGGGGATATTGTCAAGCCAGATACTCAAATGGTTACTATAAATCCTTGCAAACACATATAAAAACATATAATGGATAACGATAATACAATTTAAACCCATGGAAACAAAAACAACATTGTAATATGACAATCAATGTCTGCCTCAATGTAGTTAAGACAACTTACCGGTTTATGGTAAGTTTTGGTACAGATATTACCATTTTCTATCTAAATAAGGTAAATAAATTCTATATTATTTGTGCTAAACTTAGAAGTGAAGTGAAGATTAAATGTGTTGAGATTAATATAATCAAAAAATGATAATAGTGTATTAGAATCACCCTTCCAAATAAAAAATATATCATCCAAAAAACGTGTCCATAGTACTAGGTTTGCGCCGAACTCATGCTGGGACCAGACGTTTTGATCTTCCCACATTCCCATAAGGAATGCATAGCTCGACGCAAACCTAATACAAATGGCAGTGCCCTTAATCTGTAAAAAATAATTCTTCATTAAACCGAAAGTAATTAAGTGTTAACGTGAATTTTATAAGAGAAATTAAAAAATCAATATGTGCTTTGGTGTACAAACCCTCTTTTTCCAAAAAATATTTTATTGCTAAACAACCATGTGCCTGATCAATAACCGTGTAAAGTAAAGTTACATTACATGTGACTAAATAATATTGATCCAACTAAGCAATATCTTGCAACATATTCAAAATGTGTTAAGTTTCTTGACCGACTTTTGCAAGAAAAAAAATCTAAATATGCTGACAAATTGGAAGTGATGGACTGGACACCAGAAATAATAATTTTATTAATAAATAATACCAGGAGGATTTAACAGATCTTTGTGTAACTTAGGTAAATAATAAAAAATGGGTAATGTAGGTTTTTTGATAAGTATAAACTCAAACTCCTCCTTAGTAATAAATTGCGTTTTAAGTCCCAAAACAAGGAGATTCTCAAGTTCATATAGGAAATCCTCTGTTGGATTATTACAGAGTCTATCTACAGTATACTGTATCTACAGTCTACTACAGATAAAGTTTCATACCGTGTCTAGCGTCTTACTGACCCTGCCGTGCGGCTGTCCTGCCACAATAAATATGTGTGTGTGTGTGTGTGTGTGTGTGTGTGTGTGTGTGTGTGTGTGTGTGTGTGTGTGTGTGTGTGTGTGTGTGTGTGTGTGTGTGTATACATTATATATATATATATATATAGATATATATATATATATATAGATATATATATATCTTATTTGAATAATGATGATGATGAGTGTGCAATTATGTTTGGTAAGGGCACTAAAATGTGTAACTTTATTATGATTTGTTAGTTAGTAGATAGGAAATGCAAATACTGCCAGGATTACAAAATATCTTTCAAGCTTTGTTCTTGAAGGTGAAAGCGAAGTGCATAGTCCTACAAATCAACTGTGATAAGGTGAAATTTACCTTTAAAAAAAATCTTTGTAAAATGAAAACACTATTTCCCCTTAATCTCCCCTAAAATGTTATTTACAAATTGCTGTCACTTTGTATTTTTTATATTGCTTATATACTTCATTGTGAATTCATCGTGCATATTTAAGAGAAACCGATCTGATGGCACTCCTGAAAATGACTAAAATATATATACAGTGTATATATATATATATATATATATATATATATTTTTTTTTTTTTTTTAACACTGCTTTATCAGTGCAACAAAGGAATTAAGGCAGCATTTCTTCCTTACACATGAGTGTCACGGGAGACGCACTTAATAAAACATTTATATTTTGTGGATCCCAATTGAGCAGAACAAGTTGAGCAAAATAAACTGAGATTTATTCCCTTGATAGGCAAACACACGACAACTGCAGAATACACTTAATAATTACACCTACTGGTATAGGAACTGGGGATAATGTTCAGAAAGGTGCAAAGCACCAGTCTTTTAAAATGTAGTCCTTGTCACGGTGACTTTATGGCAGGCTGTAATTTACACCAAAATATATATATATATATTATATATATATATATATATATATATATATATATATATATATATATAACTGGGTTGAACTGGGACGAGACTTAGATATGATAAAATATAATTTATTCCTTGATAAAGGTGAACACAACAGATATACAAATAACAGTTAAATATGGACACTTATTTAAAATGGAAATGATGAAACAGTCATATCTGGACTGGCAGTTCATACAGCAATCTTCATTTTCATCAAGACTCCCAAAGACATGAAAGACCTCTGGCATGAAGACATTGCATAGCGTTTCTCTCATCAATCAAGAAGGTATAGAACAGACATAGGATAAAGAGTTGACCACAGATTATATACCTTTTGTAACCCTATCCTTAACATTAAGTACAGGTGATTGGTTTTCAATTACCTCTAGCCACTCACTGACATGGGAACACATTTTGATCCATGCCCCCCTGCTAGTTGGCACATGCGCAGTAGCACTCTGGGGTCTCATTTCTGTATTCCCACATTTACATCAGGAATGCCAGCTAGTCTACCAAACGGAATATCTGGCAGGAAACCCTTTGTTGTAAGGTGTGAAATGGGACACTTATAGCCTGCTCTGGTTTGAGTCATCTCCGCCCTCCTATAAACAGTGTAGGTGATAAACTCCTTTGAACAGCACTTAATTTCTAGACATTGGGACGCTTCTCTGACCATCTGCTACCTGATGGCCAAGGAAATTTCCTCTGGTTTTTATCCATACCTTGGGAAACAGTATTAAAGATAAAATACAAACATATTAAAATATCCGGTTCCGTTGGGTCCAGCAGGTCCAAACTTCCCAGTTCTTAATGCCGGAACTGGGACACCATATGGTCCAATTTGCGACTTGCTACGACCTTCGGAACCGGAGTTACACAAATACACCTTAAACCGTTTCCTATTTTAATACAAAAAACTCAGCTGTAAATGAAATCACGGTTTTTCACTAAATCCCCATTGAAAACAACGGGCTTCGCCGCCATAGACTTTCAATGGCAAATAGCCGCCATTGGCGGCTATGGGAATCCGCCGCCATAGACTTTCAACGGGACGACGCCGCCGTTGAAGACAATGGGGGTTTTCCGCCATAGCCGGTCAATGGAGATTGGCGGCCATTGGAGTCTATGGGAAAAGTCCCGAACTTTCAAGGGGTCTATACGCCGTCGGGTTGGTCCAAGAGGGTCAAGGATGGTTCTGCAGCGATGCCGGAGCAGTGACTACAGGTACCCCAAACCCTGACCCTCCGGAACCGGAGTTATGGATTCCCAAATTTCAGCTTTTGACACTTAGCCGTTTTCTTGAGCTGTTTGTGCCGCCGCCATTGGAACCTATGGCGCGACCCGCTCTTCTCGGTTCAACCCTTATCGGGGGTCCAGGATTCAGGGACCCGGTTGTGGTCGAGTGGGGGGAGGTCTAGGAACTAGGGGCAGAAAGAATTTTATTTCTATGTGCTCTAGAACTGTTTATTCCCACGCCACTTGTCGTTGAACTTGGCTAATAAGTAATCAAAGCTCTCCTATTGAAAATGTACCCGCTTTGCGGTTTTGTGGTTTGGACGGCAGCCAACTCGTTCCTGGAAAGCTCTTTCGAGGATTCTCCATTGAAGTCAATGGGCCCATTGAATTACAATGGGAAACCGCCGCTCCTCCTCTCGGACGCCATCTGCTGGTCTTCTCAGGAAACAGGACCCAAACAGCAAGATTCGCCATTGAAACACATGGAGCCCAATGGCGGCCTATGGGACCCTGCAAAATGGTGCCTGAAAAGGCAGGGAAATTACACAAAGGGCTATAATCACTAAACAACTATTAACCCTTGTGCTCCCTGATGGATCCTAGTGTGTGTGTGATGCAGCCACTGATTAAACCAGATATTACAATAAAACAGGGGAACAGTGGCATACACATTTTCATGTCATAACAAGGGTTACATCACATTTCTGGACCTCAGCCCAGTTAACCCCTTGTCTCCCTGGTGAGGTTAGAGGGTGGCCAATTGGGGTGTAACCCCTTTAATCCCGGGCCAAATCCTCCCCATCGTCACAGTCCTTTTGCAAGGGCACAAATTGCCAGCCCCAATCCTTCTGTGAATGTGCAAAGTCTTTTCTGGTCCGTTGGGGTTAATCAAATAACCCCCAGCAATCACAGTGTCCTAACGCAGAGTTTTGTCCTTGGTTCCGATGTAATAAGACTCTTTGCGTTCCAGGAATGTGCTGCTGCTCTTCTCCGCTCACATGGTAGAATGAAAAACGAAAGACAATGGGGAATAGCCTGGGTGGGCTGTATATAGGGTTTGGAAGCCTATTGCCAACATACCCACCCAATCCCCCTCGTGGGAAAGTAATCATTCCCCAATCACCTACTTGCCCACAGTTTGGAGAGTGGGCACTAGGGATTTCCTGTTCACACAGAGCATGTGTTACAACGCCACCTTGCTACTTAGCATAGGTGCACTCCCCTCTCTACCTGGCCCCTCTCAGGGTGGAAGGGGGAAACTCAGGGTGTGAGTTAACACAGATAGTCACCAGGATTTCCTATTTAGCATCCATCTGGCCAATTCACCCCCCCCCCCCCTTACTCTGGGTCTTTTGATATGCAACTTCCAGAGAGACTTACAGGCGTGGACAATGCCTTTTACCTTTGAAGCTTGCATAGGCAAGTGACCCAGCTCATAGGTGTCAAAACATTTGGTTCTTGTATGCATTTTAATGACAAGAGAAAAAAAACCTCATCCTGCCTGTCTCTTAAAACCTGCAGCAAAAATACACTTTATTGATCATACCTGGTCCCCTTATTCCACAATTATATTTTCCATATGTGTGTGCTTGGGATGTACTATACTGCAAGCACATACAATCCTGCAAAATGGGGACAATAAGGGACAGAGGGAACAATAAGACATGTACAGTGCATGAAAAATTAACCCCTTCATCCCCAATACGAAATAGGGGTAACCAGCCGAGCACACTGCCTTTATTAATGCGCTGATTACCCCCATTTTCGCCACAATGAGCCTCTAAAGAAAGTAGTGCATATTATGTTTTATAGCATTTGTTATCATGCTAGTAGAATAAATACACAGAGAGGTGGATGTTGACAGACAACAAAAAGAAACCTATGTGCACTCTCTATTCACATAAGAGGGCTGGGTAAAATTCAATCCTAGGGTGTAACCCCTATATAGCCACTCACAAATATACTAAAATCTTTTATTAAACAACTATGCAAAAAAGGAACAATATACAATGGATAAAAAACAGGGACCTCCCGCACGGGTGGAGCAACCTATTATGTTGCCATAATTAGCTCCAGGGTTTCTGCCAGCGGAATTGAACGGTCAAGTAGGAGTCAGATTTTAGCTACATCGTAGTTCCCTTTGAGAAGCCCCTCGCACTTCAATTTTTACATGATGCTTTGCCTTTCAAAAACAAAGGGCACACACTAAAAGAGCTTTGGCTTATATGGAGCTTTCTCAGCCTTCTCCATGCTCTGATTGTCTGCAGCTGGTCCTCTGTCCCTCCAGCAGTGCAAAGGGGAGAAAAGGATCATCAGCAGCGCTCTTTAACCAGACTGCATTTAGGATACTATTCCCCCATCTTTGCTCTCTGTTTTGATATTAAACAGCCATTGTGTGTGTACGCCAGAGTGAGTCAAACAAATTAGCCATACATTGCTGTTACATCTAGCAGTGGAGTGAATAAATCCTAATAAAAGTCTTTATATTTATTCTACTAGGAAGGGTACAGAGATACTGCCGCTCACCTACATAAACAACATAAATGTTATATGAATAGGGTGCATACGGGAAATATATATGCACAGAGAGGTGGATGTTGACAGACAACAAAAAGAAACCTATGTGCACTCTCTATTCACATAAGAGGGCTGGGAAAAATTCAATCCTAGGGTGTAACCCCTATATAGCCACTCACAAATATACTAAAATCCTTTATTAAACAACTATGCAAAAAAGGAACAATATACAATGGATAAAGAAACAGGGACCTCCCGCACGGGTGGAGCAACCTATATGTCTAAATCTAACCACGTCTATGATTATCTCTTTGGTAGCAGATAGACAAGGGGGAAGGAAAAAGGTAAGGATGTGAAAACCGATCATAAGTATACATATGCACACACAATACCAGACATCAAAGACAGAGACATAGACCAGATAAGAATCGTGTAACTTATATCTTCCTTATATATAGGGTCTTAAAATCTCTAGCCTAGATCTAATTGTGGATACTGTATCAATAGTAGCCAATACGGTATATATAAGCACGATCCCCGTATCTGATATGCAGCTACAACCAGTGCCCCACTCGTCAATAAAGAGAAGGGCATTTAATTGTAAACCATATTCCCGTGGAGCTTAGTCCCAGGCTGTCCTATAGGTATCTATACATGAATCCCCTATAAATGAGGCTATATGTATTTAAGATGCCGTGTGGCATAAGAACAGAGGGATACGACCTGGTTTTGCTTTAGGGTTCGTGCTCTTTCAGTGCTGTTGCGGTATACTCCTTCTCCCTGCTCAACTCATGCGCACCCTGATGACGTCACGACTGTAACGTCACTAAAAACCGACGCACGTTTCACGCCTTCCAGGCGCTTTCTCAAGGTATAGGGAGTGGTATCCAGCCACTCCAAGAACATCTTATGCGTCTTGGCTGGGGGTGTGTTCTCCTAATCAGCCAATCGCGTAAGTACGGGGTGGCACATATCAAACAGTGTAACTCCGCTGGTGGATTGCACTATGTCAGAGCCTGTCATGATTGTGCCAATATTAAACTTGTTATGTTAACCCCTACCTTATATATAAAAGGACTGGGATCCGTCATTACCTTTGTGGTACTTGATACATTTAAAGCGGAAGTTTTTAACACCTAGATGTAATAATTTCATGTGCGTCTGTATCTACATAGCGGACAAACCACCCCATAAGTATGTGATAGTAAAGAGTCAGGGGTGTACATATTCATGTGAATACACCTGGCTCTCAATAGATACAGTCCATAATCGTTATTCATTGTAAATCTCACATAACCAGTGAGTATATTATATTAGAACCAATAATGATAATTGCCTAGTGAGATTCACATAGGTCAATAGATACCTAGCAGTAGGAGTATATATAGGGGGTTGTAGGAGTGTAGATCTTAAAGTGACCGCCTCTAAAAGTCAAAACGGACTCCAAGGAGTATATGACTCCACTATAAACCTGGATCCCCACCTAATAAAACCTATAAATGTGTAAGGTCAAAAACGGAGCTCTCTTGTTATATAATTACGTTCAATACTTTGATTGTAATAAAACCAGAGGGGGACATTAATATCTCATAATTTTCCTGTGCCTATATTCGGACTATAGGCACCTGATACATACTCAACCCACCTATGGTACTGTACATATGTACAGAGTGATATTATACAAATATAAAGATCAGATGTAATGCTATAGATCTGTAATACATTTGCATATGTAAGAAATGTGTTGTCCGTCTCTAATGGGGTAATGAGGGAGGGGGGGGGGGGGAGAGGTGGAGTAACCCCGCTCAGCCACTAGGATATGAGAGTAGGGACTGGAAAGGGTGCTATCAGGGATAAAGATATGTACTGAGAAACAAGGAAAGAATCCCACAAGATGCACTCACTGGGGGTAGAGCTCAAAATAAATAAATGTTATTAATGATAACAAGAAAAACAATCTAATTAAAACCTGATATCTTAGCGCAGGGGGGCGCAAACTTTTTTCCCTGCGCCCCCCTGCCGGCTGTCCCCTCACTCCCGCGCCCCCCCCAACCCCAACTTACCCGCGCTCCGGCGTAATAACGTCACGTTGCCATAGCAACGTGACGTCACATGACCTCGCAGCGTCATTTTGACGCCGCGTTGCCATGGCGACGCAGGGAGGAAGCCGCCGGAGCCACGGTAAGTTAGGTTTACAGAGGCCCTGCAGCTCCCCCGGCACTTAATTTAAGTGCCTTCGGGAAGCGCGCGGGGCCTCTGTAAACCCCGCGCCCCCCGTCGGCAGTGTCGCGCCCCCCTGGGGGTCGCGCCCCACAGTTTGCGCACCGCTGTCTTAGCGCATGTTTAGGCACAGCGGAGTGTGGAATGCTTGATATAAGTCTATGCCTAGGTATAAACACTGTTTGAGTGATCCAGGATAAGGACTAGTAGCTCGTTCATAGCCTGGTGGTGGTAATGATAGTGTAGAAGGTGACAAGTTTGTAGTCTATATATGTAGCTCCAAATATTGTCACAGTAACATAAGGTCATATATGGGGTGAATGCCCCAAGCACAATGTTCATGTACTGCTAACCCTAATTGCATTGCAGTGTTGCTGTGCAGATAGCGCCAAGTGTCTGCTCATAGAAGGGCGCTCTGTTCTGCTGCATGTGGGTATAGCCGGGTTAAACGATTGTCCCAGTTTAACCATGAGTGTTTAAACAGACAATTTTTAGCTAATTGCACTCCACTCTGTGAACCGGACTGACCACACTACTAACTAGTTGGTCGCGCTGATGACGTCACACAGGACGTCTCACCCAACACGTGTTTCGTTCCTGACTGGAACTTCTTCGGGGTGGGCGGGTCTATGCTCCCTGCAGCCTTTTATGTACTGTGGTTGTCATGGTAACCCAGTAGCGTCATCATGACAGAGTATGTAATGACAAGCAAAGGGGAAAAGGTGATCTAGGCAGGGAAACAAGGTTAAAAAAACGGGTCCTTTTAACCCATGAAGACAGGTTAAAAAACATACGAGTTGAAAGCTTATGAAGAGATACTGTCAAGGGCAAATTAATAAGCACATAAGTTGTAATTGAGTGTCTTTGAGTGTGCTGAATGGTAGACTGTATTCAATAAAACAATAATCCCACAGGAGAGATTGTGTGGCAGACTCTTATTTCAAAAGAGAGGGGGGGAGGAGGATAGAGGACTACAGAAAGGGGGTGTATACAAAACCCTGGGGGGTTGAATGAGGGTTTTGTATACACCCCCTTTCTGTAGTCCTCTATCCTCCCCCCCCCCCTCCTCTCTTTT
The DNA here is from genome assembly GCF_040206685.1 of Ascaphus truei. Lineage (NCBI taxonomy): Eukaryota > Metazoa > Chordata > Amphibia > Anura > Ascaphidae > Ascaphus > Ascaphus truei. The sequence goes on along the minus strand of NC_134485.1, from coordinate 151,155,974 downwards.
GAAATAAGATTGATATTCGTGGTTAAATGGTACAGGTGTTTTACCCTTGGCACTACTTGTTATGTACCATGAGTTATGGGGAGTGAATGACTCACTACCTCTGACTTTAGAAGGTTGATAAACGACCACTACTGTTTGTCTGTTTAAACACTCATGGTTAAACTGGGACAATCGTTTAACCCGGCTATACCCACATGCAGCAGAACAGAGTACCCTTCTCTGAGCAGACACTTGGCGCTATCTGCACAGCAACACTGCAATGCAATTAGGGTTAGCAGTTCATGAACATTGTGCTTGGGGCATTCACCCCATATATGTTACTGTGACAATATTTGGAGCTACATATATAGACTACCAACTTGTCACCTTCTATACTATCATTACCACCACCATGCTATGAACGAGCTACTAGTCCTTATCCTGGATCACTCATACAGTGTTTATACTCAGGGCTGTGTGGGTTTTCCCCACGTAGCGCATGCCACATCTGCATGTAATCAAATAGACGACTCCAACTGTATTACAGTTGATGCAGCTCTTGATAGTATGTGGTTTGGGAATTCTAGGATCGGGAATTTCTTTGGTGACTTTCATAGAGGGACATGCCCGACATCTGCCACAGGGATAGGACCCCATAGTTTTCCAGTCACCTAACCATGTCCTAGTTGGTTTAGCCAAAAAATGACTGTGGACATTTGTGTGATAGACAGCATGTGAACACAACAGATGAAAAAACTATAAGGTATATCGGTACGTTCAATAACCAGTGGGGTGATATACGTAATATCTTTAGTAAACATTGGCACATCTTACGGAGTGACCCCGATTTAGAGAAGGTTCTGAGAGAGACACCTACCATGACCTGTAGACGGGCCAGAAACTTAAGAGACAGACTGGTCCACAGTCATTTTTTGGCTAAACCAACTACTAAATACTGCTAGGTATCTATTGACCTATGTGAATCTCACTAGGCAATTATCATTATTGGTTCTAATATAATATACTCACTGGTTATGTGAGATTTACAATGAATAACGATTATGGACTGTATCTATTGAGAGCCAGGTGTATTCACATGAATATGTACACCCCTGACTCTTTACTATCACATACTTATGTTGTGGTTTGTCCGCTATGTACATACAGACTCACATGAAATTATTACATCTAGGTGTTAAAAACTTCTGCTTTAAATGTATCGAGTATCACAAAGGTAATGACGATTCCCAGTCCTTTTATATATAAGGTAGGGGTTAACATAACAAGTTTAATATTGGCACAATCATGACAGGCTCTGACATAGTGAAATCCACCAGCGGAGTTACACTGTTTGATTTGTGCCACCCCGTACTTACGCGATTGGCTGATTAGGAGAACACACCCCCAGCCAAGACGCATAAGATGTCCTTGGAGTGGCTGGATACCACTCCCTATACCTTGAGAAAGCGCCTGGAAGGCGTGAAACGTGCGTCGGTTTTTAGTGACATTACAGTCGTGACGTCATCAGGTTGCGCATGAATTGAGCAGGGAGAAGGAGTATACCGCAACAGCACTGAAAGAGCACGAACCCTAAAGCAAAACCAGGTCGTATTCCTCTGTTCTTATGCCACACGGCATCTTAAATACATATACCCTCATTTATAGGGGATTCATGTATAGATACCCATAGGACAGCCTGGGACTAAGCTCCACGGGAATATGGTTTACAATTAAATGCCCTTCTCTTTATTGACGAGTGGGGCACTGGTTGTAGCTGCATATCAGATACGGGGATCGTGCTTATATATACTGTATTGGCTACTATTGATACAGTATCCACAATTAGACCTAGGCTAGAGATTTTAAGACCCTATATATAAGGAAGATATAAGTTACACGATTCTTACCTGGTCTATGTCTCTGTCTTTGATGTCTGGTATTGTGTGTGAATATGTATACCTATGATCGGTTTTCACATCCTTACCTTTTTCCTTCCCCCTTGTCTATCTGCTACCAAAGAGATAATCATAGACATGGTTAGATTTAGACTTATAGGTTGCTCCACCCGTGCGGGAGGTCCCTGTTTTTTATCCATTGTATATTGTTCCTTTTTTGCATAATTGTTTAATAAAGGATTTTAGTATATTTGTGAGTGGCTATATAGAGGTTACACCCTAGGATTGAATTTTTCCCAGCCCTCTTATGTGAATAGTGAGTGCACATAGGTTTCTTTTTGTTGTCTGTCAACATCCACCTCTCTGTGCATATATATTTCCCGTATGCACCCTATTCATATAACATTTATGTTGTTTATGTAGGTGAGCGGCAGTATCTCTGTACCCTTCCTAGTAGAATAAATATAAAGACTTTTATTAGGATTTATTCACTCCACTGCTAGATGTAACAGCAATGTATGGCTAATTTGTTTGACTCACTCTGGCGTACACACACAATGGCTGTTTAATATCAAAACAGAGAGCAAAGATGGGGGAATAGTATCCTAAATGCAGTCTGGTTAAAGAGCGCTGCTGATGATCCTTTTCTCCCCTTTGCACTGCTGGAGGGACAGAGGACCAGCTGCAGACAATCAGAGCATGGAGAAGGCTGAGAAAGCTCCGTATAAGTGTAACGGGTTTTCCCCCACCCTATCACAGAGTGTACTGCAATGGCGGAGAAACATATACGAAACCAGAATGATTTAGATAGGCGCTAAATAAAAGTGCAGTGGTATAATGATAGATTCACACAGGAAAAAATATATAAGTAACTTAAACGATGTCTCAACCTTCCTGTGGGGGATATGTACAGATCCCCCTCAAATGGAATAGATACAGGTGGTTGGAAGGGAGCCACAGTCGCAGGAACATCCAAAAAATAAAAGGAAATACAATAGTGCAATATGTTGTGATAAAGCGAATTTTGAGATGTCTTGGCTCTATAGAGTGTCTACTTACAATAAGTAGGTGTATAAAAAGCGTATTGCAAAGTAAGGTGGTGTGTAGCAGGCTGCAGAGACAGGATCCTCGCGAGTTTGAGGTGAAGGAGATCTCACTCAGGTACACATGCCACAGGAAAAGATACAGAAAAGACCATAGTACAGATCGGACAAAATCAATTTGTATTAAAAGCAGGGTAAAAGTTGTACTTACAATAAGTACATAAACAATGTACACGTAGCGTTTACTTTAGAGGTGAAACCGGCGTCTATGTGGGTAGCCTCTAGCTGCTGCAACTCCCAGTCCTCCTCGTCGGATCGCGATGACTGGCGTCTGACGTCACTACCGGCGCAAGGGTGACGGCTTCCGATCCGGAACACAGAGGTTGGCAGACAGCAGGGGGACCGCAGACTAGGCACCTTCTCCTTCTGGGCAGCTGTGCAGGCTGCAGGAATAGGCTCAACGCGTTTCGCTGTGTTACACCACAGCTTCCTCAGGAGCAAGTGAATACCCCTAGTGGGTGTGCAGTTTATATACCAGAGACAATTACTCAATAAAAGCTTGATTTTACATAGGTCCTCCTCTTAAAGGTACATGACTCTATGGTCCAAAAACGACGCAATTACACTAAAACTTTAATATTACATATCACAAAAAAATATAAGGTGCATAAAAGATGCTAATAGATATTAAAATGTTTATAATGTTTATAAAAAATGTTTATAATGTTTATAAAAAATGCCCTATACATCAATAAAACTATGCAGACTATATAGCTCAGCATGGTGGCGGAGAGATAAAAAAGGGGGAGAGAAATAAAATATGATCAGTGACATAGATAGTAGCGTATTCTTATGTTCATAAGATCTCAAAGGCTTGAGATCAAGGGGGGGGGGAGGGAAGGGGGACAGGAGAGAGATCTGTGGTAATGGGGATAAAGGAAGGAGTAGGTAGGGTATACAAGTGGGTACAGCAGAGATATTAGGACTATTGGACAGATGTTAGTTGATTAAGAATGGTATTATTTCAAAGTCTGCATTCAGACCGTGTGGTATTAAGGTGTTTAATTTGTGAATCCAAAACATTTCACGTTTACTTAAGTCAATATCTCTGCTGCGACCTCTCCAATGCTGTAACACATTTTCTATACCCGTAAATTTTAAACCTTTAGTGCTCGAATTATGAAACAGTGCAAAATGTTTGGCAACACTGTGGGTTAAAACTCCTCTACGAATGTTGCTCAAATGCTCTAAAATGCGTGTTTTTATTGCTCGTTTATTGCTCGTTTTGTTTTGCCCACGTATTGGAGTCCACATGGACATTCCAATAGATAAATTACATATTCCGTGTGGCAGTTCATGTACTGTTTAATCTTAAAGGTTTCCTTCCGATTATTCCCCATAAATTCTCTTTTGTCTGTCTGTTTATATTCGCATGCTTTGCATATTGAGCATCCAAAAAAGCCCTCAAGTTTTTGAAGCCAACCTGTTTTTTTAGGGCCATCAGTTTTCCTTATGGCGCTTGGTGCAATGATGTTTTTAAGATTTTGCGCTTTTTTAAATATTATTTTTGGGTGCTCCGGAATAATATCTTTTAGTATTTCGTCATTTTGCAAAATATGCCAGATGTTCTTTGATTCTATATTAAAGGAAGTTAGAAAAGCAGTATCAAAAGAATTATTTTCAATAGCAGGTGTAAACATATACGGTTACCATAGGTGTGGTGCATTACCTGTTGGCTCACAGGTGGGCTGAGCTTTCGCCATAGGGAAACCTGGGGCAATATACTAGCATACTCAATTACAATGATGCAGCGCCTCCACCTGCGATGGCTCCCGCCAGAGGGGGAGTGGTTCCTCGCAGGACAATACCCAATAACCACATACAACTGATTGGATAAGAACTAATATCTTTACTAACGTGCCTAGAAACATGCAATTGCAACCGATAACAACAGGTGTCACTCTCTAAGGGCAACCTGACTCGACGTCTCCCCGATGCTAACGATAACGGGCACCAAGGAGGGTGTCCACACTTTATGCGTCACGGCAGACGCTACCACCTATGCGTCACAGCGGACGATACCATCCCAACACAATGATCCCACCCCCAAGTCCAGTGAATCCCACCCAAAGTCTCGCACTCCCAATTCGTAGACCAGCGTGTGTGTATATGTGTGTGACTGCGCAGCCACTATGTCTGATGATAGGCCTTGTTGGTGCACGTGAGGTGGTGAGTTACCTGCCCGGGCTCCAGCCACGGGTACCGCTATACCACTGGGTTGGGATCGGCGGGGTGTCCTCCGAAGCTGGGGTGAATTCCGGCGTGGATAATATCACCGCTTCTCCACACCGTCTGTACCTTGACAAGAACCGGGCTGAGATCCACAGGCCGCAGTCAATCCTTGCTTGGCCTCCGCAAAGGTAGTCTAGCTCGCTCTCAGCAAACAATCCGTACGCTTGTTCCCTACTAGATAAGGGGGCAGGGTCCCTACATAGGGCCGGTCCCTACTACACTCCGCTAGGATGACTCAGGGCTGTACTGGGGCCTAGGGGAGTACTGGCATAGTGCCGAGAGTCACTGACTCCAGCACCCTACCTCCTTCCCCTAGCTGCTCCTGTCACCAACTGCCTAACGTGGCCTCAGCGCGCGAAAATGTATCTCTATGGTGCAAACAGAGCTCCTGCAGCCCTATTGGCTCCCTGGCGTCATGGGGCCATTCCAGAGGCTCATGGGACCTATAGTCCCCTTACAGAGCTCTCCTCCCATTGGTGGCCTTTCGCGCGCTTGTCCTGCGCATTGGCGCGACCTTCCCGGCCTTCTCCGCACCAAAATGTCTTCTGCGCATGCGTGCGCAAGTCCCAATGGCGGCGCCCTGCACCGGGACCCGACATCAGCCTGGCAACGCGTCCCTGACAACCGGCCGCCTGCCAGAGAGTCACGCTATCCCCGCGTACCCTCCCGCATCTCCCCACGAACGGCTATTCTGCCCTGCTGCCGCGGTGAGTGTCGCGAGGGGGGGGAACAGCGCCACAGCGGGGGACCTGGCTACATAAGCAAAAGCTCTTTTAGTGTGTGCCCTTTGTTTTTGAAAGGCAAAGCATCATGTAAGAATTGAAGTGCGCTGGGGCTTCTCAAAGGGAACTACGATGTAGCTAAAATCTGACTCCTACTTGACCGTTCAATTCCGCTGGCAGAAACCCTGGAGCTAATTATGGCAACCAAGAATCATAAGAGGGAATTTTGATATAGTCCCTTAAGTTTGGTGATAATTGTGTTAGGTGGGAATAAAATGTTTAGCACTGAAATGGTCTTGTAGAATTTACTCAGATTGAGTACATATACCTTAAAAAGGTTCTTGAAGAAACCAAACCTTGGCAGACATTAAAGTTCTAGTAGCCGTGTTGGTCCTGGTCAGTGTAGGTTGTGATACCTTTTAGCAAACCAACATTAGAGGTCTTCGTAAATGAAAGCTTTTCAAACCTCAAAGTGTACACTTGAAGAAAGAAACCTATGAAGTTTCAAAAGCTTTTTCATTTTATCTATGAAGAACTCGAATGTTGGTCTGCTATAAGGTATCATTACAATTGAATCTGCCGACACCATGTATAAACCAACGCATTATTAAACACACTATATTTTTTGTTGCCTCTGAAATATTTAATGTTGTATATGCAAGCACTTAAAGCATGTCTCTTAAAATTACAGATCTTATAATAATGTGATACTAGTAGTAGCTTACTTAATTAATAAATTGCTACGGTAACTGCAACTATCACGGGTGATTTACAAGTAAAAACAGTTATTGCTACAGTGTTGTAACGTGATGCATGGGTTTTTATTAATGCTTCTAAAATACGTAATATGTTTGTTGTATTTCCTCTCCTTTAATTATTCAGTTATTTATTTACACATTTGTACTGTTTTACATATACTATTTTATTTAACAAAACAAAAAAGCAAGATATTGATAATTACAAACTTCTGGAATTCCTCAATAGATATTGTTAAATTGTATTGTTGAAGATAGTTCTTACTGCACTAAATTTCCATTTGAAACACACAGATATTTTCCCATGATTAAATAGCTTTACATTTTCTTGGAAGCCCTTTTCAGTAGATTAGATTAGAAGATAGTAGTCCATGGATACACAATCAAAGTACCTTTGGTTATGAAATGTATCAAACGAATATTATATGACCAGTATAATAGTTACATGACAGTTAAAAAGGACATAAAAAGCAAAGTCATCACTCCTGATAATTGCTGTACTGCTTTAAACTTTAAATAAGTAATTCATCAGGGTGTCCTTTAATAAAAAATAAAAAAAATAATAATTATATATAGCAAATGGAAATATTACTGTATGCTCCTTTGCATGTCTTAGACAGGTCTGCAACCCTGCCTTTCAATATATATATATATATATATATTAGTGTTCGACAAACCTATAAATTTGCTCGCCCCGGGCGAGTGGATTTAACCCCCGGGCGAGTAAATATTGGCCCAAGCAGCACACGTTTGGTACTAGGTGGCGAGTAGATTTTTTTGTGTGGCGAGTAGATTTTTTGGTGATTTGTCAACCACTGTGTGTGTATGTATATATATATATATATATATATATATATATATATATATATATATATATATATAGTGTATAGACATACACATACATGCACAAAGACACATCTTTGGCACTTATTTAATTCCTCATCAGTGACCACACATGCTGTGCCTTTTTTAAAGAACTAGTTATGTGCATAAAATATGTGTGAATATTGCAGGTAATTTTTTTTCCTTTTATGTAGATATTTGCTCTCCAGCTTCTTTCCTACTTGTGCATTCAGTATGCTTTGCCCAAGTCTCTCAGCATGGCTCGCTTGGGTATTAATGTCATGGGAACACTGCTCTCAGGTAAGAACTCTGCATGTTGTATAATGCTCAGTATAAACATCTTGTCTATTGAGATACAGTTTACTAAACTGCGCCACTCGGACTGAATGTGTTATGACTACTCCAAATATTTGTCCCAAATTACATTTGTATTTTTGAATAGAGCTGTACACAATTATACTATGTGGTAAGGAGTGCAGTAGAATAGGATACTTGGATGCTATTTCTGATGGTCTCTCTGCAATTGTGAGCAAAGTCCTTTTGAATTGCAGCTTTTTTAATGCTGTCATGAACATCTATGCCGTAAAGAGCTAGCTTATCATAAAAATATCATAATTCACCTTTAAACATGATTTGTGGCACTGACTTAAATTATTGTGCATCAATTTACATCAATTCAAAATATGAATTCTTGAATTTTGCATTTTACTGTAATTAATTTATTACAATGAATTTCAATATTTGTTGATAACAATGTTCTAACAATTTATGTCTCAAAATTGTTACATAGAAGTGTGAGAAACCGGTGCTTCAGACATGAACAAGTCTCTTAGAGTATAAGGAATCTTCGCTAGGACCACTCCAATATAAACTGTATATAATATAAATTCCCTAATAG